>NW_015506467.1:679924-680262 GCF_001515645.1 Sinocyclocheilus grahami | reverse complement strand
ACTTACTTGCTTTATACACAGTGTATTGACAGATCTTTGTACTGTATGTAGGGCTGGGTAAAGATATTGATTCCCAAAGCTAATGACTTTCTTTATAGTGAATCAAAAGCACACTGATACCTGAAGCGAATGACTCTTAGGTTATTTTTAGTTCATCGATACAGCGCAACCAGAGTAGTCAGATTCTCAAAACAAATGACTCTTATGAACTGGTTCTTGTTAGTGAATCAAACACATACAGCGTGACCAATGGTATCCAAATCATAAGCAAATGACTCGAATAAAAAGGTTATTTTAGTGAATTAAAAACATACGCAGATTCTCAAAACAAATGACTC
>NW_015506467.1:676183-677128 GCF_001515645.1 Sinocyclocheilus grahami | reverse complement strand
AAAAAAAAACATGACAGAGAAGCTGCCCCTGTGATGGCCAAGCCTTTGACTAAGATGGGCACCAGCTATGGGACACAGTTAAATGACACTATCAATCAATCATGGGAAAAGCAAATTAGAGCTACATTCTCTGTGTTTGGCAGGCAAAGAGCAAAAGCACTTCAAGAACTAACTAGGTTTTCTCTCCCCACCATTATAAAATGTATTTATAATTCATACGCCCAGAAGAATCCATAACCAAGTGTCTCATATTCAAATAGACCTGTGGCAATATATGAAAACCAAATGTCATTTTCAAAAGTCGCCCGGAATGCCTGGCTGGACTCTGTAACTCTCCAGAAGCCATTTAATTTTTGAAAATGTGCCGCATAAAGGCTTCCCGGGCTCAGATTGGAGCTGATTGGAAGCTGGAGCACAAACGGCCAATGATAATGAGGTTTTGCTGAGCATACGGCGTGATTTGAATGTATAATCTCTCCCAGACACTCTCTGTGATTGGCTGCTGGAGAGCTACAGGGTGTGTGATTGGTCAACAGCAGCCCCGCCCACTCATCCTGTCACACGGTCCTGACGGATGCGCATAATGAGCTGTGATGATAGGCCTCAGCCCTGCGGATATTACAGCTTAATATCTGACAGTGACGCTGTAAATGAGCACCTAATAGAGCGGATATGGGCAGTGATGTTTTTAAATAATCCTATTTGGACTAAATACCTCAGATGAAAGTGTGGCACACAGAAAAAAGTTCTCCTGAATGGAAAATGACAAGGAATGGACGAAGGATGGAAGATAAAATTGTCCTCTAGGCCATTTCAAAGTCATCCTCAATGAATCGGATGCGTCAGTGGATGATCTATAGTCTGAGCCTAATAGATGGCTGGAAGTATGACGATATATAATGTATGACAGTAGAAATGGATCAAATGTATGGGCAGGACTTACTT
>NW_015506467.1:674066-674587 GCF_001515645.1 Sinocyclocheilus grahami | reverse complement strand
TCAAACATGCACAGTGCAAACAATGCGGTCCGAATCATGAAACGACTGACTCTTATGAACAAGTACTTTATAGTGAATCAAAAAACATACAGTGCAACAAAGCAATTCTTCTTAGGGAAATCAAACATATACAGTGCAACCAATGTAATTTGGTTCACAAAACTGATGACTCATTACATTTATTTTAATGAATCAAACATACACAGAGCAAACAATGCCATCCGAATCATGAAACGACTGACTATTATTAACTTCTTTTTAGTGAATCACAGTACAGTACAGTATAGAAAGGCCAATGTAGTTTAATTCTTGAAATAAATGACTAAGCTGATATATAATACTTAAATAAGTACATTATATTACTTAAAACTAAGAATATTTATTCATTCATTCTTTACCAATACAATTTTTCATTTATTTGGGTGCTCTCATTATACTGTATATAAAAAAACTTTAAATGTTACTAAAATAGTATTTATTTAAAAATATATGTATATATACAGTATATATATATATATATA
>NW_015506467.1:665891-672875 GCF_001515645.1 Sinocyclocheilus grahami | reverse complement strand
ATCTATCTATATATATATATATATATATATATATATATATAAAACTTTCTCAACAGGAGTAAATGTACCACCAAACATTGTCCCTGTTTTTGGTAAATAAATTATTAAAATGTTACTAAAATATGACTAAATTTTCTTTAGTATTTACTCTTTGTCTGTATGATAGTATTCAGTCACACTTTCTTAAGCAAATTGTTGATACTATAGGGCCTGATCTCCTGTTTTTATTAACATGTGTTTGAGTTCTAGTACGGCCCCTGACTGCCTAAAACATGCTTCAGTCACTCCTCTTTTGAAGAAACCAAATCTTGATGTGTCTGATTTAGGCAATTTCAGACCCATTTCTAATCTTCCTTTTATTTCCAAAATTTTGGAAAAGGTTGTACTTACTCAACTACCTTCTTTTCTGGATTCTAATTCATTTTATGATACTTTTCAGTCAGGATTCAGAAAACGACACAGTACCGAATCTGCTCTATTGAAAGTTACTAATGACATTATGCTGGCTACAGATAATGGGAGTGCTGTTGCTCTGGCCCTTTTAGATCTCAGCTCAGCTTTCGATATGGTTGATCATACAATTCTTATTTTCCAACCGGAAAATTTTGTAGGCATTCAGGGCACCGTTCTAAATTGGTTTCTGTCATTTTTAACTAACAGGAAGTTCTCTGTATGCATTGGAAAATATACTTCCTCAGCAGCACATCTTTCTTGTGGTGTTCCACAGGGATCTATTCTTGCTCCAACATTGTTCTCTTTATACCTGCTGCCATTAGGTTCCATCTTTTTTAAATATGGAGTATCATTTCACTTATACGCTGATGACACCCAATTGTACCTCCCCTTTGAACACAATGATTCAAGCTCCATAGAGGTCCTGCTAGCGTGTTTACAGGAAGTGAAATTACGGCTAATACACAATTTTCTGGCCTTAAATGAGAATAAAACTGAAGTAGTACTGTTTTGTCCAAGACCCAATTGTACCTCCCCTTTGAACACAATGATTCAAGCTCCATAGAGGTCCTGCTAGCGTGTTTACAGGAAGTTTACAGGAATTTTCTGGCCTTAAATGAGAATAAAACTGAAGTAGTACTGTTTTGTCCAAAGGTTTTTTATGACTTAGGTGATCTGGACTTTGGCGACTTAAGTTCTTATGTTTCTCCATGTGTGAAAAATCTAGGTGTGTTGTTTGATTCAGGTCTCAAGTTTGACAAACAAATAAATTATGTTGTCAAATCATGTTTTATCCTCTACGACGTCTCGCAAAATTTAAATCTTTTCTTTCTCTAAAGAACTTTGAAATAGTCATCCATGCATTCATTATTTCACACCTTGACTACTGCAATTCACTCTATTATGGAGCAAACCGATCATCTATTTGACACCTTCAAATGGTTCAAGATGCTGCAGGTTGTTGACTGGTAGTCGAAAATTCGATCGCATTTCTCCCATTTTAACTTCTCTGCACTGGCTACCAGTCAAACTGAGAATAGAATTTAACATTTTAGTTTTTGTTTTTAAAGCACTACATGGCTTAGCACCAATGTATTTATCTGATATTTTACGTTGTCACAATCCATCTAGGTCACTTACATCCGACTACCTCGGAGCGCTCTTTGTTTGTAGATCGAGGTTAAAACATCTTGGAGGCCGTTCTTTCACGATAGCAGGCCCTAAACTCTGGAATAGCTTACCGGTATCGATCCGAATGGTGTCATCACTCTCCTCTTTTAAATCAAAACTTAAAACACATCTTCTCAGTGTGGGTTTCTAATGTACTATTTTAGTTTTATGTGTGTTGTTTTATAGATTGTAATTTTTTAATTTTTTTTTATTCGAGCATCCTGATCTGTACAGCACTTTGGTCAACCTTGGGTTGTTTTTAAACGTGCTTAATAAATAAATAATTAAATTAAACTTAAAAAAAATTAAGTAGACTACAAGAAATATTAAGGAATCTTACGAATCCCATTCCTAGTATATCATATGTTGTTTATTCATTGATTTATTTTAGACACTATCAGACTAATGTCAAATTGAGGCATGGTGAAACAGGATATGACATCGTCGGGGTGGTCTTCGGTGTGCTGAGAGCATCTCGGTCTTCGATGAGCTTGTGAAATTACACCGATGCTCTCAGCCACTGCCTGCTGCCTTCATTTGTCCATCCATCAGATAAGCGTCCGCCTCCTGCCTCCGTCTCCTCAGACTGATATACGGGCGCTCTGTCCTCTGATGTCTGTTCTATGATGGTTCAACAACTTGAACCTGCTGCAGACAGATGTCAGCCCAGCCGCCGGTGTTACACAAGCAGAAAATCACTTTCGATTCACAATTGTTTTCTGCGGCCAGCTGTAGATGAGGCTCCTAAATCAATTCCACTTTAAGCTCCGACAAGTGACACGCAGTTTAGAAACCTGATACACTCTTCTTTATTAGACCCCATCAGGCCAATCAGTCGCAGTAAGTTATGGTCTGATACCAATTTCTACGAATCCGTGCCATATTGGTACCACATGTACGTGTTTGAAATGAACATGAAAAATTGCTGGACAGCATATCTGAAAACGTTACATAATTATAATTGCGGCATAACTCTACAAAGAGGATGAGGTGGCACTTAAAAACAGCAGGATGGGTGCAGGTTTTGGAGAACGTCCAGCTGGCCAATGAGGGGCTGCAGGGAAATCGAAGGACTCGGAGGAGGACGTGCGAACAACGCGAAAAAGAGATAAACCATCTGTGCACGGCGATGACCTCGCGCTCCAAACATGCCGGGTTCAGCGAGGAAACGCTGCTTCTCATTCAAAGCATTTACATGCACAATAAAAACCTGATAACCATCAAAAACAACTCATTAGAAAAGCTCAACAACTCAAGAACAACTGTAATAACCTCGCTTACATGATACTTTGAAATCGCCAGGGTTTTCGAGGATTTGTGTGTCAAAGCAAAACATGCACACAATAAATAACAGGGTTTATGAAGACTTTAAAAGACCTTTTTAAGACCAAATAAAGAAAATTTAATGGAATAAATTGAATGGATCATACATAATATGTCAGTATGGCCTCTAAATGTAAATGCAAATACTGTGAAGCGTATTAGCAATGCTTCACAGTTTGAAAATGCCATTTCTAACAGATCTCCATTATTTTTTAATTAATCTTCCAAAATACAGTTGAATAGCTCTGCTCCTAACTACTACAATATTGAAATAACTTTTGATGTCCCTTCTGATCCCACTGCTCGGGATAAGGATGTTATTGAGAAAATATTGAGAAAGAAACTTATTTTTGCAGTCATGCAACCTGTAATGCCATGATTTTATGAATTTAAGACTTTCTGCTCTGATTTAAGCCTTAATTTGTGGAACAGAAGACTTTTTAAGACCTTTTTAAGACCAGCAGAAACCCTGGAATAAGCAGCTAGAACATCAGTAAGAGCAAGATAAAAACTTGTGCACATGACTTCACACATCACAGCCTGATAAACTATTATGGAAAAGCTGTTTATGAATAACATATAGAAGTCATGCACAATAAAATCAAGAACATGCATTAAAGTCATGATGCAACATAAGTAGTAAAAGGAAAGATGTTTAAGAGGCAGAGAGTTTTTTTCCAATTTTGAATAAAATGCTTAAATTATGCACAATAAAACCAAAAGCATGGAGTAAGAGTCAGAGCAATTTTACAAAATAAATGATGAAGAAATCCTTTTTTAAAACGTACAGTATACATCATATGCAATAAAAACAAGAACATGCATTAAAGTTGCAATGTAACTGAAGTAGTGAAGGGAAATTTGTTTAAGAGGCAGAGCAAGTTTATGAAAATTTTAAGAAGAAACTCTTATGCTTTACAATTTTGAATAACATGGTTTTATTGTGCAGAATTTAAGCAAGAATGTGCATTAAAGTTGCTATTAAATGGAAGTAGTTGCAATGAATGAAAGTTGTTTCAGACGCAGAGCATGTTTACAAAAAGTTTATGAAGAAGCCTTTTTTTATTTGGAAAAACATGCATATATCATGCACAACCAAGAACATGCTTTAAAGTTTAAAATGGAAGTAGTGAAGGGAAATTTGTTTAAGAGGCAGAGCAAGTTTGAAAAAAGGTTACAAAGAAACTTTTTTTATATATGTTTTGAATAATATGAATAAATAAGAACATTAATACAAGTCACAATGTAATGGAAGAATCATTTCTTCTGTATTATACAACAGAGTGTAAAATTATCGAAAAAGAAATAAAGGATGGGGATTTCTATCCATCAGTCATTGATTAGATGGAGACAGATCTGAATGCGAGCTCGCAGTCGATTGGGAAAAAAGGGTGGGTTTAAGTGGACATTAAAATTACATAAAATTTTGATTAAAAACTCATCAAAAAAAATTTTTTTAAATGAAATGTATGGATGGATGAATCATGCACAATATGATCAATAATGCCAACTAAAAGTAAACCGATTGAATTTTGACTTGACTTTAAATGTGCAAACCAGAAACGGTAACATCAGAGATCTATCATAATCAATGAATCCGCCTAATCTTAAAGTGCCAAATGTGTCAGTTGATGATGAAATTTTAGTATATTGTTTCCATATGGCAGTGATCCTCAAATCTGACTCGCGAGATCCACTTTCCTGCAGAGTTTAGCTCTAACCCCAATCAAACACACCTGAGTTTGCTAATCAATGTCTTCAGGATCATTAGAAAATCACAGGTATAGTTGTGTGATTAGGGTTAAAACTCTGATTAGGGTTAAAACTCAGAGCTAAACTCTGCAGGAAACTGAATCCCGCGAGCCAGATTTGAGGATCACTGCCATACGGGGACCTTTTAAGACAAACTACTGATTAAATTGGCATAAAAGCTTTACTTCTACGACTTCAAAATATCTTGAGTAAAAAGCACTTGTTTTTCTAAACTACTTTAAGGGCAACTTCACAAATGTTCTCTGACACATTAAGTGCCCAACAGCATTCTGGCATATATAATATTCATGTTCAAATGCCCAAATCAGTTTTTTTCCTGAAGTGGAATCTCAAAAACTCCAGGATGTCAAGATATTCAGAGTCGCCTTAAATCAGCCTCCTGCTGCCCACTGACAGACGCAAGATGTTTCCTGATGTGCAGCATCATAGCTTAATGCAAACATGTCATTTACTCAAGAAAATTTTTTGGGTAACTAATACTTTTAGAGTATATTGAAAGATGGGTACATTTACTCTTACTCAAGTAAATTTTTTGTGAAAAAACGGTACTTTTACTTCGTTACTTCATTTTATTTCGTAACAACGCTCCTCTTGTTACTTTATCTTAATGCGATACAAGTTTAAAATGCTTCGATTTATTCCAAACGCGCCGTCTACTTTTCTCTGGGCAATGAGCGATGCCCATTTCGCTCTTGAGTCAATTCTGTTCAAAGGCTTGATCAAACCAGTTGGCAAACTAGTGAATAGGTTTGCGAATCAGTTTGAATGATTCGTTCAGTTCAATTCGTTCAGAGTCGTCTGAAGCGGTTCTCACTCAGAGTTGTAACAGAATGTTTAAGAACATCAAAAGTGTTGAAGACGTGGCTTTGGATCTACAGTCAATTGAAAGCAAATCTGCAAAAGCTATTGTTTGCTAGCTATGAAGATCTTTATTAGATGAACACCGCGTGTGCCGTCTACGGTTCCACAGGTATAGATAGGCTACATTTGATTACAGTACACGACTACGACATTACCAGTTTGTTGTACATGTACCTTATACATTAAATACAATGCATAATTTATACATTAAATAAGCTGTCACAGAGTATGAAATGGCGCGTGACCTGTTCTAGGAGGAATGCCTTTGCCTAGACACAATTAATATTGATATTTTCACAATATTTATGCTTCCAGAAATATACATTTGTTTACATTTTGCAGAACAGATGGAAAAAGATCCATCAATGTGCATTTGTTTCGTTATGTTCAGATGTTGGGTAGCGGTCATGTGAGGAGTTTTCACTCTTCTCCGTGTCAGAGGTTTTATATATGTATATTAGTGGTGTCAAAATTAGCACGTTAACGCAGGTGATTCATTTTTTTTTAATATTTAACGCAATTAACGCAGGGGTCGGGGCTAGTGTTGGCCACCCCACTTACAACTGCTGCTTCTGTCACTTTTTCTCTTGACAAGAAGTGCATTTATTCAGTTGCAGAATGACTGAGAACGGGAGACGTTTCTAACGATCCCTCGACTTCACTTCAGCGCCAGGCGCGAGTCAAATGAGTGTGGAAACGGTACTGGGCTCGCAGCGCGTGCTCTTCAATTGCACGCACAAAGGCGCCGGTGTCCTGACATTTTATCCTACCCGTCATATTGTCCTACCAGGGTTTACTGCGCATGCGCACATCAATATTGTGTCTAATAATGTTAAAATTGATAGCTCTGAATTATACTGTAATGTTGAATGGCTAGTCATGTTGAATAGTCAATGGTTAAATATTAGGGGGGGGGGGGGCAATTTTATATTGGTATCATTGATACTGATACTATCATTCAACTTTCTGTTAACATGCTTGGATACAGCACTCTGTGAACAGCCAGCTTCTTTGGCAATGAATGTTTGTGGCTTACCCTCCTTGTGAAGGGTGTCAATGATTGTCTTCTGGACAACTGTCAGATCAGCAGTCTTCCCCATGATTGTGTAGCCTAGTGAACCAAACTGAGAGACCATTTCGAAGGCTCAGGAAACCTTTGCAGGTGTTTTGAGTTGATTAACTGATTGGCATGTCACCATATTCTAATTGGTTGAGATAGTGAATTGGTGGGTTTTTGTTAAATGTCAGCCAAAATCATCACAATTAAAATAACCAAAGACTTAAACTACTTCAGTCTGTGTGCACTGAATTTATTTAATACACGAGTTTCACAATTTGAGTTGAATTACTGAAATAAATGAACCTTTCCACGACATTCTAATTTATTGAGATGCACCTGCATAT
>NW_015506467.1:653997-665646 GCF_001515645.1 Sinocyclocheilus grahami | reverse complement strand
TATATATATATATATATATATATATATATATATATATACACACACATTACATACATTTTATCTATATATCGAAATAAAAATAGACTATAGATATACAGTATATGATCCAACTACTTAAATAATTTTTTTATCTGATACTTTTTTTACTCTTACTCAAGTATCTATTCAGACTAGTACCTTTACTTTTACTTGAGTAAATATTTCTATAAGTACTTTTACTTTTTCTTGAGTACAGTTTTTGGGTACTCTACCCACCTCTGTATGTAACACACATTTGAGTACCATCCTGCCATGACTGCACGATAGGAGCTGACAGCTGACGGGGCGCCACCTCTGCTGCCCTCAGTGATGGCGGTTGATAGAGGATTTCATGAGAGTATGATTCATAAGCAAGAAATAAACAAGTAGATATCTACTTTAACTAGGCGTATTCATCTTGTGGTTGAAAGCAAATTGATTTGATGCCATTTATTTATATAATATAATATATATATATAGAATATCTTTAGAAAAATTCTTAAAGGGACAATTCACAGAAAAATCTGACAATTTACTCATCCTGGTATGGTATAAAATATTATATATATTTTTAAAAAATGTTTGCTTTTTAACTACTCCTTTAAGATTTTTGTTTTCTAATGAAAAAAATAATATAATAAAGACAAACAACGCTGCTGTTCAAAACTTTGTTTTGTTGTTTTAAATAAATGAATACTTATTTTTTTATTATTAAGCATGCTTTAAAAAGGAGACAGCAAAATGCATTTATAGTGTTAGAAATTGTTTTGATTTCTTTTTAAAATGCTCAAATCAATGAATCCTGAGAAAAATGCATCACGGTTTCCACAAAAAATATAAAGCAGCACAACTGTTTGCAAGAGTGATAATAATTAGAAATGTTTCTAGAGCAGCAAATCAGCATATTAGAATGATTTCTGAAGGATCATGTGACACTGAAGACTAAAGTAATGATGCTGAAAATTCAAATTAGAATCACAGAAATAAATTACATTTTAAAACATATTCTAATAGAAAGCAGCTATTTTAAATTGCAATAATATTTCACAATTTTACTATTTTTAATCAAATAAATGCAGTCTTGGTGAGCAGAAGATAATTATTTCAAAAACATTTAAAAAATCTTACCAACCATACACTTTTAAACAGTAGTGTACGTATATATAGATTTTATTTTTTTATTTAAAACAAGTGATTAATTATTCAAAAGGCCTATTTTAAGAATTATAGGGTTCCATCGGCAGGATTTATAATCAACGCATGAATCACTATGTGAATCACTAAGCTACATGACTCCTAAACCACAAAAAAAAAAATCAGCCTGGTTTAATTGTTGCTTTTATGAATGCATCTATTGGACGAGCCTTTCTAAGGGATCCGCCCTGGCGGTAAACAGATCAGCACAACTTGCAAAGTGTTTATTCTGTAGAAAGAAAGCACGAGAGAAAACATAGACCGCGTTTTGATGATGAATCCAGCCGCGGCCAACACCAGCCACGCTTACCATTAACTAAAGTGGGATAAATGACCTGTCAGAAGCAATACCAGGCCTTATGTTTTTCCCAATTACACGCCCCCGCGTGTGAATCCCAGTCCCTGCGTCTATTGATTTTAACCGCCGAAATTTGCAATTCAGATCGGGATGAGGAGGCCAGGCCAGGATGATGAACAGCACGATCTCCGCCGTGTTGATAAACACATGTAACATTATCCCACAGTCGGCCGCGGCGTGGAAGTGTGAGCGGGAACCATCCACCCGTGAGACCCAGATAACATCCAAACAAATCTGAGGGAAACATATTAAATATTGAACTGCTTATCTGACTTATTGCACACATAACGATGAGTTATGGCATGTGCCAGAGGGCTGAAGCAAAAGAGAATTGAAATTAAATGAGATATATAAATATAAATCACAGCTCTCAAAGTGGAACATTAGGAGAAGCCTTAGAGAATGAAACAACGTCTGGGTCGACCAGACATCATGTTGTTCACGGGACAGTTCCTTATACTTAGAACTTACTAATACACAGAATAACCTCTAATGTTGAAAGAAAAATCACAAATGAGATATTCTGCATGCACATTAAAGGGGTCATATGATGCGATTTCAAGTTTTCCTTTCTCTTTGGAGTGTTACAAGCTGATTGTGCATAGATAAGATCCCTGAAGTTGCAACACTTTTCCAGAACAGTTCAAACCAAATATTCAGATGTGTGCTGCACATTTTATGGAGGACTGTTTCCTGATCCTGGGAGAGTAGACTACAATGCCGGCTGTTCTGACTCACAGACTGTAAGTACGTTTTTTATATATAAAGAATTTGCCACTGATGATTCAAACGTGAGTTTTGAGCAGTGTAGAGTAGGGCTTGTTGTTTGTCATTTCTCCGATCACAAATGCAGACATGGTTTTATGTTTACGCAGCGTGATGCAACGCGATGCATAAAAATACAGTATAAGTGATTATAATCCGTAATTATGTCCCCACTGGATGCAATAAATAATCATGCACAATAAGACTAGGAACATTTCTTAAGGAAGTACATTTTAGCACATGCTTGACCGATCTGCTCTACACTCACCGAGACAGAACAGCTCTCCTCAACTCAAGGATTATATAACCGCTATGCATCTAACCTCCCAAACAGTGTAAATACAGTTCAGTAATCTACAGAGGTGGACTTATGGGTCTATTTTCATCATTTCTAGCCTGAGGTCGAGCTTTCTGGAGCGATTTCTGCTTGTTATGAGAATCTTTTGCCCACTTCTATCTTCATCTCCAGCTCGGTTCTCCTCTGTGAGTGGGGTTTGCACTGAACTTATGTACCATAATCACAGATTCAGCAGCAGAGCCTCCTACACAGGTCTCAACACTCCAACAATAGAGCTATGTTTAGATTTACACAACATTTAGCCAACAAAAGGCCGTATCGCAGACCTCCCAAAGTTCCTCTACGCCTTCAGACTCGCAGAACAACTTAAAACAAGACTGACACTGGCGCTGCTAACCAGAGATATTTATGCATTTCATCTGAAAGCAAATTCACCGATGCTGAGTAAATTCAAAATGATTATTATAAGCCGTAAAATCAGTTGAAAAAATTAAAGCATGCTTTTCACTAAATGAGAATTGAAGAATAATTAATCATTTCCATGTATACACTAGCAGAAAAACAATAAACACATTTATTTCATATAGGTATATTTCAAATCCATTAACATATCACTTAAGATGTACTGATAGAAAATTATAATTAAACTTTATTTGGAGCATTTCTTAATATTATGCCTAAAATGTGTTTTAATATCACTATTAATAAAGATTGTATTATTTCTGTATAATATTGGTCTTTAAATGCAAGATATTTAAAGTGTACCTGGAGTATATTTGCAATTGTTCCACTTTAGTACAATCAAATATACTTCAGTTCATCTTTCGTTGGACTTTCACACAATTAAATTGCATTAAGCACAAAATGTATTTAAATGTAAATGTATTTGCAGTATACTTAGCACAAAATAAATGTATTTCAAATACATTTTATTTATTTTTTTTCATTAGGGTATGCATCAAAATATAAATAAATTGCTATAAAAAAGCAGTGTTTACCTACATATATTTTTTTACTAAAATGTATTAATACAAGGAAAATGTGAGACTTGCAGAAATATATATTTTTTAAATAATGCCAACAAATAGTTAAACCAATTTTGAATTGAAATGAAACAAACATTCCAATTCTAATAGCGTTTTTGTTTCTGAAGTTTAAATACGAGACATTGGTGGAAATATCTTAGAGTCTTATAGCGTGAAAAATGCTAAAAGGAACCAAAAAGGAAGAAAATGCAATGATTCATGATGCTGTATACTGCCATCAAAATAAACGTGAATATTAGTGCTGTCAAACAATTAATTGCATCCAAAATAAAAGTTTTTGTTCACATAATATATGTGTACTGTGTATATTTATTATGCATATATAAATACAAACACATGCATTTATATATTTAAGAAAAATGTGTTATGTTTATACACTAAATATATTTTTATATAATAGAAATTTAAATATTTTCAAAATATATACTGTATGTGTTTGTATTTATATATATATATATACATAATAAATATACACAGTATACACACATATATTATGTAAACAAAAACTTTTATTTTGGATGCGATTAATCGCGATTAATCGTTTGACCGCACTATTGAATATATTGTAAATATGTGAATATTTCTTCAAACCCATAAGCAAACTGGTTCGATCTCGCAGAATTCCATTGAAATTCCATTTAAAGTGACGAATGGTTCCTCACGGAGATGGGCTGAGAATTCCTTAACAAGATCCATGACTTTAGAAATGAGTCCATTCATCTCCTGATGGCGATTTGTCCATGCTTACTGAACAAGATTGATTATGGTGTGAAAGAGAGGAAGGTGAATATGACCACACACCACTGAACACAACACAAGGCATCAGACACTCCAGAGGCAAAACACTGTGAAACGAACTGTCCTGCTTCTTCAATTATGCCATACGTCCATATGAGTTACAGGACTGAAGGAACAGTTCAGACAATAATTATGTCATTATTTATTCACCAGCATGTCAGGTATGCCACAAAAGATGTTTAGCCAAATATCTAAGCTGTTCTCTTTCACATAATGTAAGTGGATGGAAACCAAGGCTTCAAAAAGGAAAAAATCGTAATAAAACAAGTCCATATGACTCATACTCTATATTTCAAGCCTTCTGAAGTCATACGATAGCTTTGTGTGAGGAAAAGACTGACACTGAAGTCGTTATTCAATGAAAACCATTAAGAATCTTGCTTGACATCTGTAGTCAACATTAATTTCCATTGTTTTGAAAGACATTAGAATGCATAAATTATGACGGCATTTTCATATTCAAGTTTGTAAATCACTAAAATATGGTGGAGAATGAAATAGTTTGATGCACAATAGAGTGACTCCAGCTGCTTCATTCCCCCTCAAATACACACACACACACACACATATATATATACACACAACCTTTCAAAAAAAATACTGATTTGAATTCCTTAACAAGATCCATGACTTTAGAAATGAGTCCATTCATCTCCTGATGGCGATTTGTCCATGCTTACTGAACAAGATTGATTATGGTGTGAAAGAGAGGAAGGTGAATATGACCACACACCACTGAACACAACACAAGGCATCAGACACTCCAGAGGCAAAACACTGTGAAACGAACTGTCCTGCTTCTTCAATTATGCCATACGTCCATATGAGTTACAGGACTGAAGGAACAGTTCAGACAATAATTATGTCATTATTTATTCACCAGCATGTCAGGTATGCCACAAAAGATGTTTAGCCAAATATCTAAGCTGTTCTCTTTCACATAATGTAAGTGGATGGAAACCAAGGCTTCAAAAAGGAAAAAATCGTAATAAAACAAGTCCATATGACTCATACTCTATATTTCAAGCCTTCTGAAGTCATACGATAGCTTTGTGTGAGGAAAAGACTGACACTGAAGTCGTTATTCAATGAAAACCATTAAGAATCTTGCTTGACATCTGTAGTCAACATTAATTTCCATTGTTTTGAAAGACATTAGAATGCATAAATTATGACGGCATTTTCATATTCAAGTTTGTAAATCACTAAAATATGGTGGAGAATGAAATTGTTTGATGCACAATAGAGTGACTCCAGCTGCTTCATTCCCCCTCAAATACACACACACACACACACATATATATATACACACAACCTTTCAAAAAAAATACTGATTTGCTGCTCAAGAAACATTTCTTATTATCAATGTTGAAAACAGTCGTGCAGAAATAGAAATTTCAAAACAACTGCATTTATTTGAAATAGAAATCTTTGTAACATTATAAATGACACTTTTGATCATTTTAATGTGTCCTTGTTGAATAAAAGTATTACAGTTTTTTTTTTAAATTGGTTTGGTACTATTTTCATAAGTACACATTTTCAAAACTCTTAGTGCAAAACTTTAAACTGATCACACTTGTAACACCACTAGTCATTATTTCAAAACCTGATCTCATGATTTCATTGTAGTTGCGCATATTTTCATTCCACATAATCATTGTTTCAGAACACAAGATCATTGTGATATGTATTGTGAGAACATTTGAATTAATCACCAAAACACAACAGTATGATCTTCTTCAAATTTATTACTTTTAACAATCAGTTCATTCAAGAGCAAACAATGTTTCAAATCACCTTTGTTGCTGAAATAATTACAGTCTAGTGCAAAACTTTAAACTGATCACACTTGTAACACCACTAGTCATTATTTCAAAACCTGATCTCATGATTTCATTGTAGTTGCGCATATTTTCATTCCACATAATCATTGTTTCAGAACACAAGATCATTGTGATATGTATTGTGAGAACATTTGAATTAATCACCAAAACACAACAGTATGATCTTCTTCAAATTTAGTACTTTTAACAATCAGTTCATTCAAGAGCAAACAATGTTTCAAATCACCTTTGTTGCTGAAATAATTACAGTAATACAGGCAATAACTGTCATGTTAGAAAATACACTTACACTACCTAACTTGCATATCTCACATTAAATCAATAATGTTTGTAAAAGTATGTATCCAGTGTGTTATCAAAAGGTGTGATGAAGGTATTGTGCTAGAACAGAGTTTACTGTCAATGCAGTAAATGTCCTCACTGTGTCATATGACTGAATCTATATTCTAGCTGAACTTTTCAGATGAAGGGTGAGTTATAGTAATGTGCAGTCTTTACCGTGGTAATGCTTCTATATACAGTATCACATGGCATAATGTAATGTAAAATGCTGTATTTGATGCCATATGTCTCCCTTCTTCTGATACATCTCTGATCAATCTCTGATCAGTTCCTCTCCCTTGTGTCCTGCTGTATGTTCAAAAATAGCTAAACACACGGTTTTACAAATGATGACGTCCTCAAAGGAAGGTTTTAGGTGATTTTGTCAAGTTTTGCTTACTTCTGGGTACCAATTTGTCCCCAAAATATGGTTACAGTAAGTAGGCACACACACACACACCAGGGGTTAAAGGAAAAAAAAAATAAAAATAGAGCAAAAACTTCTGATTGGCTAGTAATGTTAGTTTGGTTGAGAGTGAAAGCTGTGTTCCTTTCATACATCGATAGGCGAACTCATGAACTCGAACATGATATCAACAAGTGTTTTTAAATGTAGGACGACTATCTTTTTTTTCCCGCAGCCAAACGCCGCACGCCGGAGAACTTTAAGCCCTGACACACACACAGGTTTTCCTATCATTATGGTGACATTACATAGGAGTAATGGGTTTTATACTGTCTCGCCCTACACTAAACCTACCCTTACGGAAATTATAAAACTTCTGATTGGCTAGTAATGTTAGTTTGGTTGAGAGTGAAAGCTGTGTTCCTTTCATACATCGATAGGCGAACTCATGAACTCGAACATGATATCAACAAGTGTTTTTAAATGTAGGACGACTATCTTTTTTTCCCCGCAGCCAAACGCCGCACGCCGGAGAACTTTAAGCCCTGACACACACACAGGTTTTCCTATCATTATGGTGACATTACATAGGAGTAATGGGTTTTATACTGTCTCGCCCTACACTAAACCTACCCTTACGGAAATTAATTTTTTTCTCATTGGACCCAAAAAAGGACAATGATTTTAGATATTGCCATCTTTGTGGGGACATTTTGTCCCCATAAAATAGGGTTTACCTGAACCAAACACACACACACACACACACACACACACACACACTTACAAAATAGTGGTTATCATCTTAGATAAATCACTTTTAGTGTAAAAATAATTCAGTGCCATTTGGTTATCCCTAAATTGCAATCACGTTCTATAGAAACTAAATATCTATTGAATCTATATCTATACATGCACCAAATGATTCTCTGATTAACCATTAAGATGAGTTAGATTAAATAATAGACAAATGTATTAAACGGAATGAGAAGTCATGCTAATGAAAAGTTTGATAGTAATAGCTTTATGAAAGGCAGTTACTGTGAATGAAACACTGATATAGATGAAACACTTATTTTGTGTAGTGAAAAGGATATTTTGTGATTGAGTGTATTGTACTAACACAATTGAAAATATGCCGAAATGTTTGAAAAAGGGGCACTTTTGATGATCTGTTGTGATATTAGTACGAAGAGTTTTTTGCGCCCAAAAACTAAAAGAAAAGTAATTTCTTTTAAAAAAGTGACTCCACTGGCTTTTAAATCTTTTTGTTATTTATGTTTTTTATATTTTGTATTTAAATAACTTCTGACAGTAAATCAGACAGTTTGCTGTGTCTAGATTTACATTTGGAATAGACAAGACAAATCAGCAATAAGTGTTTACCTTTCTAAATGTATGTTTGCCTATCTGAAACTATGCCAAGAAAGCTTTCTTCTTACATCTCTAACTTCACTTAACAAACACAAAAAAGCTATGCATGCACGCAAGCTATTTTTGAATCAGACTGTGAGAGTAGCCAGATTCAGTTGTTTACAAGGCTGTTTTTCTTCCGTTTAATGAATTATTTAGGATCTACATCACCTGAGGTGTTGACATGAAGCCTTTTCATTTCAGCTGAGCCACGAGTCAGATTAGTAATGGATTATCAGGCTGCATGCAAACACAGCCAGTGTACAGAGTCAGAAACTCCATTTGACCCTGAAGGAAAGCGGGACATGGTTGTATGTCTTGTAGGCTTGCATGTAAAACAGAGATGGGACGGGAATGAGGGTGATGACGTTACAGCAAAGGCAAGCATGGCTGTAGGCTAACATCTCAAACAGCCCTTGCTCTTTTAAACTCACGTCGACCTCATAAATCTCAGCGAAAAGCTTGCATTGAAGACTTAAGTGAGGTTCTCCGGAGACTAAAGGCGGGAGGCCTTTCATTACATGTTACAGGTGTAGAGAGGCTTGCGTGACAGCATAAACGTCTTCAGCAGAGAAACATGGTGCGATGCACACTACGTAAACTTGTAAATGTGCAAACTTTCCCACAAGAGCTGTTTGTCTGGATGCAAGTGTGTTTGTCATCAGAGCTTGTGGTTCAACACACAAGCAAAATGCATCCAAATACGCTTAAAGATATAAAGCTACAGTTTTACAGTCGTATAAGAGTCTTATACAAGAACACTGACAATATTGTGATATTGTGATAAACAGCTGAGAATTTCAAACTTGTTCTGACTGCCTTCTCTACTAGTTTACTTGAAGAAACATTGGAAACTGATTGTTTCTATAGCCTAAAATTGAATATTAAATCCAGCTTGAGATTTATAGTATTCAGGATGTTTGCAGTACAAAATATAACAATGTTTATTAAATTGATAATATTAAATATTTAGAAACATTAACAGACATTCTAGAGTATATTAACTGAAATTGACACATTAAATTAACTTGATATTTATTACTTAATGTACTCAGGAAGAGTTTGCAATCTTTACTTTTAGCAGATTATTTACTTTAAGAAATAGTTTATTCAAAAATGAAAATTTGCTGAAAATGTACTCGCCCTCAGGCCATCCGAGATGTAGATGAGTTTGTTTCTTTATGGGAAAAGATGAAATAAAAAATTAAATTAAAAATATTTGGAGAAATGTAGCATTCCATCACTTGCTCACCAATGGATCCTCTGCAGTGAATGGGTGACGGCACCCATTCACTGCAGAGGATCCACTGGTGAGCAAGTAATTTAATGCTAAATCTCTCCAAATCCTTTCCCATGAAAAAACAAACTCATCTACAGCTTGAATGGCTTGAGGGCGAGTACATTTTCAGCAAATTGTCAACTACGCCTTTAACTGAAACTGTTGATGATGCAACAGTTTTCCAATGTTGATGTTGCAAGCATACTGTGGTTTGAACCCAAAAACATGATGTGAAAAAGAAAATGGGAGCAGCTGGAGGAGGGTGAAATCGAAGCAAGCAGGAAAAATATCTGTCAAAGTCATACGCACCTGAAATGTAAAGCATTGTGGTGTTAGATTGAATTTCAGAGAGCAATTACCCTCCCAGCATGTGCGACCCACTTCAGGTCAGCAGCTGCTAGTTTCTAACATGAAACGCATCAACGTGACAGCAGTAAACGTACGCTGCACGCCGTCAAACCTGATGTATCGTGACATCACAGACTTATGACACTGAATGATTCTGCTGGGTGTCACAAAGAGGGCCGTACCCGTTTCATTCATGCATTGAGGTCACTGAAAACAACAATACAGATGATTCAGACCCCGAGGAATGCTTCATGTGTGCGGAAAACAGCTCACGCAATATGTCAGGGTTTGAAAGACGTTTCAATTTAGCCAACTAAACCCCTATGGGCTCCTATACATCTACGTTCTCCCAGTGATTCTGCATCTGCAAAAGCACAAATTGTTTTAATCAAAATGCAGTATATTATGCTCAGCTGCGCAGACGAACTGGCAGGAAAACATCAGCATAAAAAGCCGGGGTATTATCAGTGCATTCCACCAGGGAGAGGCCATTGGCAGATCACCAGGGTACAAAGCATCACTGTGAGAGCGGCAACAGGGTGGGAATGAGAAACCGGCACAGCTGCGTGTGTCTGTTTACATCGCTCCACCTCGCTCACACACACACACACACACACACACACACACACACTCACCTTCGACTCATCCAATTTTTATTGACAGCTGAAGCTTTGAGATAAAATGTTTTCTTAAAGTACCCCCTGAGATTTTCCATATTTAAACAATTCAATAAACAGCACATCTGTATGTAATATAAAATAATAATAAAACAAAAAATATGAAAATAAATAAAAATGGCAAATATATAATTGTTTGTCTTTTTTATTACTTAAAAATAAAAAAATCTAAATTCTACATTAAAAAACATATATTGCAATAAAATATTATCATACAAATATATAAGAATATTATAAAAATAAAAAATAATAATATAATATAAAATAATAATAATAAAAATACAAATATTAAAATAAATTAAAATCTTAGTAAAATGGAAATGTGTGTGTGAGTGTGTGTACCTACTTAACCATATTTTGGGGACAAATTTGTACCCAAAAGTGAGCTAAACATGACAAAATATCCAAAAACCTCCCTCTGGGCATGTCCTCATTTGTAAAACTGGCATAAAAATAAAGTAAACAAAGTTTTTTTTAAGTTGTAAAAATGCAGAAAGTTTCCTGTAAGGGGTAGGTTTAGGTGTAGGGTGATAGAATATACAGTTTGTACAGCATAAAAACCATTACGCCTATGGAATGTCCCCATTTAGATAGCTAAGTAAACATGTGTATGTGTGTGTGTGTGTGCGCGCGTGTGTGTGTGTGTGTGCGTGCGTGTGCGTGTCTTTTATAATTAGTTGAAAATGATAAAGTATGTGATAAAAGTTTAAAGTAATTATGTTACAATAAAATATTGGCATAAAATATTCAATATGTATTAATATTTCATTTATATGTATGTGTGAGTATACTGTATGTATATATATATATATATATATATATATATATATATATATATATATATATATATATATATAGTATACACACACACACATATATATAAA
>NW_015506467.1:597588-643514 GCF_001515645.1 Sinocyclocheilus grahami | reverse complement strand
CCTACTTAACCATATTTTGGGGACAAATTTGTACCCAAAAGTGAGCTAAACATGACAAAATATCCAAAAACCTCCCTCTGGGCATGTCCTCATTTGTAAAACTGGCATAAAAATAAAGTAAACAAAGTTTTTTTTAAGTTGTAAAAATGCAGAAAGTTTCCTGTAAGGGGTAGGTTTAGGTGTAGGGTGATAGAATATACAGTTTGTACAGCATAAAAACCATTACGCCTATGGAATGTCCCCATTTAGATAGCTAAGTAAACATGTGTATGTGTGTGTGTGTGTGCGCGCGTGTGTGTGTGTGTGTGCGTGCGTGTGCGTGTCTTTTATAATTAGTTGAAAATGATAAAGTATGTGATAAAAGTTTAAAGTAATTATGTTACAATAAAATATTGGCATAAAATATTCAATATGTATTAATATTTCATTTATATGTATGTGTGAGTATACTGTATGTATATATATAATATTTTGTTTGTGTGTTTGTGTGAGTATACTGTATGTATATATATATATATATATATATATATATATATATATATATATATATATATACACATCTTTTTTGCTTTATATTATTATTTTAATAATAATAATAAACCATTTACATTTGCATCTAAATATATCCATGAACATGTTGCATTTCCAAATGCACATGATAATCAACTTGTAGAGAGATTCAATAATAGTACTGAGCCATTTTGCGATTTCATTTCTGTCTGGCTGTGTGTTCAGGAAGTAAACAGGTTGCAGTACGGCAGGCCGAGCGGACGGCGCTGGGGCCCGTGTGCCACTCCCAGCGCTCCACTCCAGAGCAATTTTCCACAGAGAAATCAATAGCGTAGTGCAGACCTCTCTCTACAGGGGAAATAGAGTTTGTTTTGTTTCTCGCAGACAAATGCAGGCCTCAGGAAAGATAAATGGTATTTTCGTGGGCCTTTACAGAAAACTGTTCAGCCTCATTCATGCATAATACTGGTATGATATTATCTTCTGCCCTAATATATCCTCTTCTTTAAAAGCACTGCTTGACTTTTTCTTGCTGGATCTGCGTCAAATACACTTAATCCACACGGATTCCAGGTCCACCTGCGACTCATGCTTACCAAAAACTCCTGTCTGATGTTTCATAACGTTCATATCAGACCTAGTAGCCCCATTTTATATCGCAGTACAACCCAGAGAGTCATAACTGTGTCTAAATGTATTACTAACCAGGCACAATGCCACACGTCTGCAGGTTCAAGAATGTTTCTGTGTGCAGTGAAAGTGAAATACTGTGGAAAACATCAAAATCAGGTCTAGATTAGAATACTACTACTGCAGAACACACAAGAGTATCCCACAATGCAATGCACTTGACTTCAACATCTATTTTCCAATGTGAGGAATCACCTGGTATGTATATATATATATATATATATATATATATATATATATAGAAAGAGAGATAAGACAGAGATATTAATTATTGGACCAAAAAACAGTACACAGAATCTCTTGGATTACAATTTGCAACTAGACGGATGTACTGTTACTTCCTCTACAGTCAAAAATCTGGGTGTTATATTAGATAGCAACTTGTCTTTTGAAGCTTGTCCTTACCAGGTTCAGAAAAAATGATCATATTACCCCAATTTTATAGTCTCTGCAGTGGCTACCTATTAAGTTCCGTATCAGTTACAAAATATTATTACTTCGTCTTTAATTGATTTTTCTGATCCGTACATTTCTGCCATATGTACATAAACTGACAGTCACCACTGATAAGCTACTATTAAATATTGTAGAAACTGAATTTTCTGTAAGTTGCTTTGCAACAATTTATATCCTAAAAAGCACTATACAAATAAACTTCAAAGGAATATTATTACATATATCAACAAAAATAAAAATAAGTATTAATAAAAAATATTAATATAAATAATAGTAATAATTTTAAATTATTACTGTTGATAAATTGTACAATTAAAATCTTAATAATTTTGAAAATATAAAAGCTACATTGTTTAAGTATTTAATAATACCATTTTAAAGTATTAGCATTTTTTCTTATTCAAGTATTAATATTATTTGGATTATCATGTATTTAGAAATTTTGAGGAAAAAATAATTTAAAATTATTATAATGAATAATTATCAAATTATTACAATGATATATATATTTTTTAATTATATATGATATTTTTAAATGTATACCAGACAGTATGCTAGTATTCCATTCAAGTCATCCTCAGTGACTGACAAAATGTTCCGTCATGCATCGCTTGTTGTGTTCACAGCTAGTTAGAACAAAATCTCTGGAAGAAAACAAGGTTTATAAACCTATTTTGTTTGTATTTGTAATTTGTAACTATGCATCGTATCAATTTGGCAAAGTCACTTTAATGTTAAATTAGTTCTGCTCTCATATAACCAAATTTATATGGCTTCATGTGTACATTACAGGCTTCTTTATATATATTATTTGGAAAAAACTGTGCACATCATTCCAGCCTTGTAAAATTGCTGTTAACATATATTAGGGTTGGAAAATCCCTGCCGTCATATTCCATAAGATTCCTTTGTGTTTACGATTCTGAACCAGTGAATGTTTAACACGCCTCTGAGAGCCAGCTATTGATCTGACCTCACTGTTCCCTGAGAATGAACACACACACACACATTAGATACACAGCGAAAACCTCTCGCTCCATCTGAAAGAGCTCAAGTCGATCATGACACAAAACTCTGTGAGGTGAGTGAACACCAGTGTTTCCTACCATGACTAAACTATGACTAATCAGGCTATATTTGTTTCCTAACATATTATGACGTCCGACACACTTTCTTTTATTCAGCATGGCTTTGTTGATGTGTTACAAAGCCACATGAGTGTAGACAGAAGCAACAACATATTAATACATGTAGATTTTGAAATAACGAACATGGTAAGCAAGGAAAACAGTCTGATCTGATCAATTCATTTCATGATTCAGATGAATGACTCCTCTATTTGATTCATTCCGATTCACAAGTTAGTTTGATTGATTCATTAAAGGGGTCCTATTATGGTCTTTTACAAAGTCTTGATTTTGTTTTGGGGTGTACTAGAACAGGCTCTCATACTAGGTTGTTCGAAAAACACATTATTTTTCACATATTTTACATTATTACAACACCTCTCTCCACAGTCTGGCATGAACGGCTTCGAATAGTTCCTGTATCAAATGAAAGAACTACGAAATACGAAATGTGCTGTGATTGGTTAGCTGGGCCAGTGTGTGTTGTGATTGGCAGCACTCGGCACCTGGTCGGGAAATGACATGCCCCTTACCACTGCAAGCTTCAGTGTAAATATTGCGTCATTTCCTGGGGGTAAGGACAGACAGACGAGGCGAGAGAAAAGGAGACGGAAGGATGAGGGGAGACAGAGAAGAGAGAGGGGAGAGAGGGGAGAAAAAAAAAACTCTTGTTCCGGTTCCCAGACACACTGCAGCTCGGCCCTCCACCAGCTGGGTAAGCTCTTCCACAATACGGCGACGGCTCCTCCGGGTTCGGGCAGTCGGCAGGAGTCCCTTTTATCCTTCCGGAGCTCCTCCGTGGGACTCGAGACCGGTGAGTGGCGCAGGTGTCGTGCATTAGCATTTACTCCACTGGCCTCGCTCCGTTCCCACGGCTCTCGGCCCCGCCCCTCTCGTCACATACCCCCATCGCCCCTCGCAGGCCGGGGGGGTACTCACGAGACTGCGCTCTACTCCCCCCTCTCCCCCCCTCCGGGAGAGCCTATCATGGCGGCCGCAACGTTCCTGGGGGTAAGGACAGACAGACGAGGCGAGAGAAAAGGAGACGGAAGGATGAGGGGAGACAGAGAAGAGAGAGGGGAGAGAGGGGAGAAAAAAAAAACTCTTGTTCCGGTTCCCAGACACACTGCAGCTCGGCCCTCCACCAGCTGGGTAAGCTCTTCCACAATACGGCGACGGCTCCTCCGGGTTCGGGCAGTCGGCAGGAGTCCCCCGTTCCCTGCTCCTCCCTCTCATGGCGGATGGCAGCAGGCTCCGGCCTCAGGCGAACGGCGGAAGTCTGCATTTTGAAAGCTAGCGTGCCTCCGACATAGTGATAACACTCGTTGCCTTCTCTAGTGTAGCTCAACCAGGTCTTGTCCCATTCGTCGATATTTGTGATATCACAAATCCCAGAAAATATGCGTTGTAGTCCAAACGAGTCGTTCGTTGTAGTTTTTGAAAAGTGATTTCTGTTAAATAAAATTTGTAATCCTCATTGCAACTTTGCAGATCTTTTTTATGCTCAAACAGTAACATTACAGACTAACTAAAGTTGAAAAAGTGAAAAAGCATAATAGGACCCCTTTAAAAAGAACAGCACCAACCAAGCGTTTCTGTTTTGCTGCAAATTCATTCTCATTCTATAAAGCAAGAATTCTATTTACTGTCAATAGCTTATGATGCGAAATTGAATTAAAAATGCAAAATAACTTTGTAACAACGTTTGTAGATCGGGAAGAAGGAGGCAGGAACTGGTGAACATTTAAGATTTTAATAAAATAAACAAACACAAAATGAAAGTAAAGCAGCAGCCCCTCACAGACGACTGCCGCACACAAAACACAAAATAAAATCCAGGCCTGGTCCTCTCTCATCCAACACTGTCGTCACTCCTCCTTTTATCCTTCCGGAGCTCCTCCGTGGGACTCGAGACCGGTGAGTGGCGCAGGTGTCGTGCATTAGCATTTACTCCACTGGCCTCGCTCCGTTCCCACGGCTCTCGGCCCCGCCCCTCTCGTCACATACCCCCATCGCCCCTCGCAGGCCGGGGGGGTACTCACGAGACTGCGCTCTACTCCCCCCTCTCCCCCCCTCCGGGAGAGCCTATCATGGCGGCCGCAACGTTCCTGGGGGTAAGGACAGACAGACGAGGCGAGAGAAAAGGAGACGGAAGGATGAGGGGAGACAGAGAAGAGAGAGGGGAGAGAGGGGAGAAAAAAAAAACTCTTGTTCCGGTTCCCAGACACACTGCAGCTCGGCCCTCCACCAGCTGGGTAAGCTCTTCCACAATACGGCGACGGCTCCTCCGGGTTCGGGCAGTCGGCAGGAGTCCCCCGTTCCCTGCTCCTCCCTCTCATGGCGGATGGCAGCAGGCTCCGGCCTCAGGCGAACGGCGGAGACTCCTCCGCTCCCTCACGGATGGCAGCCGTCCCTCCACAGCCCAGCGAGTTCGTCCGCCCACCCCGACAACTCACTCCAGCCCACCGCCTCGAGCCTCCATGGTGGCAGACTGCTCCGCCAAGCTCGATGGCACCGCGGACTCACCACAGTGGCGAGGGATCTCTGGCAGCGTGTCCCTCCTTCCTCCCGGGTTTCGGCACCAATGTAACAAAGTTCGTAGTCACGGGAAGAAGGAGGCGGGAACCGGCGAACATTAAAGATTTTAATAAAATAAACAAACACAAAATGAAAGTAAAGCGGCAGCCCCTCACGGACGACTGCCGCACACAAAACACAAAATAAAGTCCAGGCCTGGTCCTCTCTCGTCCAACACTGTCTTCACTCCTCCTTTTATCCTTCCGGAGCTCCTCGCTCCGTTCCCACGGCTCTCGGCCCCGCCCCTCTCGTCACAAACCCTTTTTATTTTCAAAATTATAACTACACGCAATTTGCCAAATTACATATGCTGGAAATTTGTTCCAAATTTAATATTTAGTCTATAAAACACAGTTTGCATTGCAGTAAATAGTATGCTAGCAGTATGCTACAGGTTTGAAACAACATAAGGGTGAGTAACTTCTGACAAGTTTTCCATTTTTTGGCTAAACTATCCTAAAACATGGGAGAAGCATGATTTATAGATTTTTAAATTTTTGTTTGCATTCCATAACACAATAGAAAGTTGTAATGAATATTTACTGTCAATATATTATTTTGAGGTGTCCAGTTTAATTTGTCCAATGCAATCTACACTGCATTTTGATGCAGATTTTCAGCAAAAACAAATCCGTTGTTATATCTGTGCCACGTGTAAAAGCGCACCGGACATAAGCGCATTTACAACCCTGATCAAGCCAACTCTGGAATTCAATATGAGAGCGAGCTTCGCCAACACAGCATAAGAGCAAGAGTGAGCAAGAGAGAGATTACTGTGAGTTAATCTAGTATCAGATTACCGGCTCCAGAGGATGGCCAATGCACAACTCATTATTGAAGGAAAAATCTGTTAAATACAGATTAGGGATCCAGAGCAAATGTCAGCCTTGGCGACCATTGCTGCCTCTCTCTGAACCGCTATCAAAAAGTGTGTGTGTATTTATGTGTGTGTGTGCGTATGACTAAACTCTTCTGTGATGCATGACTGTGCCTCTCTGCTCCACATGCATGCATCTGTTACCAGCATGTTTAAAAAAATTCCCACACTCCAGTTTCCAAACGCAGGTCCAGCCAGTTCAGTTGTCCCTCCAGCCAAATTCCCTCCCAGCGATACGCCGTCTTAGGACAACATGGCCTGTCTGTGGGTGGGTGAGCGCTGATGAGTGCTTTAGTGCCACACCAGCATCTTACAAAAATGTATTTCTCATGCTGACAAAAACCCAAAGCAACACAGCAAAACGTGATCCCAGAGGATTGCTCAGAGGTTGCTCTTTTAAAGCTCAGGAGAATAAATGCAAATTGCAGGTATGACTAATTTAAGTGTCAGATTTGTCTCAGATGTTTCTTCTTCTAAAAAATTAGAACACAAATGAGACACAGTATATAGAAGAATGAGTTAATTGTGAGGTTTATGGCTTTTGATTGCAGACGTTGGTATCTTTGCAAATCTGAGCACAGTCTGAGACATTGTTGAGATCTCTTCCTGAATTCTAGAGGAGATCCGGTTGATTTCTGGGGTCTTTTTCTATGGAAACATCTGAGAAGTAGGAGGCTTCTCTCAATTTTGTTCTCCATTTATTCTCATTTGTGACTAGGAGAAACAATAGATATTAAAGAGATATCTTTTTCTAATGGACACAGTTGAAGACTGATAAACATTTAATTTCTCAAAGGTTTCTCTTTCACAGCTCAGGAGACGTAATGGAGCGCTCAGTTATGGTTTGTTTAATAAAAACATTTGTTTCTGATTTTATTTCTACAATTCCATGAGAAGTAAAAACAGACTAAATGTGTCATACAGTAAGAGTACAGAGCTATAAAATTAACAACATTCATAATTTAGTCTTGGTAGAATTTGATGAGTAATATCAGAGTTCATAGTGAGATCTCTGACTTTCCATAGCAGACTTTGATACCTTTGATATCAGTTTGAGACATTTTTAAGATCTCTTCCTGAATTCTAGAGTAGACGTGAGATTTCTTTTTGGGTTCTCAGATAAGGAAATATCTGAGAAGCATTTTTTTTTTTTTTAATCTGAGGTTTTTCGCTCAGAAGACATAATGGAGATCTCAGTTTTGGTTCATTTAAGAATCAACTTAGTTTCAGATGTTTCTTCTAAAAGTAAAAGACACAAATGAGTCATCCAGTAAGAGTGGAAAGCTTTACAATGAACAAAATGCATAATTTTGTATTTGATGAGCATTTGAGAATTTGATGAGCGATGTCTAAGTTCATATTGAGATCTGGATTTTGATAGCATGGTATCTTTGCAAATCTCAGCAAAATTTGAGACATTTCTGAGTTCTTTTCTGGAATTCTAGTGGACTAGAATACTGTTACATGAATACATACTGAGGAACAGTATTTCTAAGGAGTATGAGAAAGAGAAGGCTTCTCATTTTTTTCTTCATTTATTATCATTAGTGTCTACGAGAAATGATTAAGATATTAAAGAGATATCTTTCTTTTGACACCTTTTTCTTATGGGAACAGACCAGGGTTGGAGAGCAGATTAGCATCACATTGAAAATGTATTTCTCAAAGGTTTCTCATTTGTAGCTCAGAAGTAATGCAGTTCTCAGTTATGGTTTGTTTAATATAATCAATTTTGTCTGAGATGCTTTTTCTAAAACTACAGAGCTAAAAAAAAAAAAAAAATGCAAGCTCAGATCTATTTGAGAATTTAACGAGAAGTATTTGAGATCATATTGAGATATTTTTATTGCTACTCCTTTGATATCATAGAGTTTGGGATCTCTTTGGAAATTCAGTACAGAACAATACCCAAGCAAAGGCCTCTGATATGTGACCCTGGACCACAAAACCAGTCATAAGGATCAATTTTTTTAAATTGAGATTTATACATCATCTGAAAGCTGAATAAATAAGCTTTCCATTGATGTATGGTTTGGCCGAGATACAACTATTTAAAAATCTGGAATCTGAGGGTGCAAAAAAATCTAAATATTGAGAAAATCGCCTTTAAAGTTGTCCAAATGAAGTTCTTAGCAATGCATATAACTAATCAAAAATTAAGTTTTTATATATTTACGGTAGGAAATTTACTAAATATCTTCATGGAACATAATCTTTACTTAATATCCTAATGATTTTTGGCATAAAAGAAAAATCGATCATTTTAACTCATTCAATGTTTTTTTGGCTATTGCTCCAAATATACCCTAGCGACTTAAGACTGGTTTTGTGGTCCAGGGTCACATATGTTTTCCATGTAACCTCACTGGTATCTATGAGAAACAAACAAGACATTCAATAGACGTCCTTTGTGATTTTTCCTAAATAACAAAGAAAATTAGTTTTTCTTCTTCTTTTAGCACTAGTTGTTATTATTCATAAGCCAGATCTACATCTATCATTACCCACATCCAGCTGACTATGCAGTAGATGTTTATATGATCTTCACAAGTTCACAACCTGAGCCTAAGACAACAGCTGGCATTACATTTCCAGAATGCACTGCAAAGCACTCCACAACCAACAGTCCCAGAACAACCAGCACTCTTATGACAATTATCACAAGCGACACTCTCTTCAAACCACGGCGGACGGCGTGTCTGACCACCAGCGCGAGAACTGAGTGAACCTCATTAGCACCTCCAGACAGAGTGTGTTTGTGTGACTCACGCTGCTGAAGCTGGGAATGAGGCTGAGCGTGGAGCCGCCATCCAGAGGGAAGGGAAGGAAGTGCTTCATGCCCAGAGAGGGTGGCACACTGGGCAGAGGAGCTCGAAGCAGCGCTGGCACCAGTCCGCTCTGACAAGCGTTACCTGAGGAGGAGGAAGAGAGACAGAGAGGTCATGCTTGGTTATGAGATGATGCACATGTGCAACCACTGGAGAGTAAAAGATTAATTATTAAGTGTGTTTTGCTTTAGCCGTTTATTTTAGAAGTGCTGACGTGTGTCATATCTGTATGCCAAATTATCCTTCCTCATCATCACACAGCCTGTTTTATTTAGTTATGAGCTTTATGGGAAGCCAAACGCTCCAAATGAACCGTGCAATGCTATCCGCGTAACCCTTTGAACAAGTAAACTGTCGTGCGAGTAAATTGGCTGATCTGGTGGAAAGCCAGATGCGCATTCCTGGTGTTATTTTTTCCAAATTAAAACAATATTTTTTTGTAATCTTTTGTAAATCCTTCTTAACATCTCTCTCTGCCTCTAAAACAACTTCCCTTTTTGGATGACATCATCAATGCCTCTTACTTTTTGACTCCACCCCTCTGACCGGATTATGGTATTTAACACATACTTCTAATGATCTATTTTGTTTATTTTTGCTAACACAAACTAAAACGAAAACATTTTTGTCTGAACTAAAGAATTAAAATACATCACATACATGACTCCAAGATTGACTCAAATAAAATGAAAAGGGACACCAATTATACAGCTTTCATTTTTGATATACGCTATATTACAAAACTTATAAAACCTACCTGTATTAAACATAAAAATGCCACTTATTATCAATAACACTACATTGTGCTGCACTGATAAATATATTTAAATGATACCAGCCAACACATTAAAATACTCAAATTAAAACAAAAAAGCTAGAATACTCCTAATTTTTTTTTTTAAATAACTAAAAAATAAAAATACTAATTTGTGGTAAGCGGAAAACCAAAGCACCCAATAAATTATTGAAAATTCACACATAATATGCCTAGATATTTTGTTTATTTTTTCTATTTTTGTTCATTATTAACACATTCATTAACTAAATGAAAACCCTGATAACACTGAAGTTAAAATAATGATAAACCTGGAGAAAACATTCTAAACAAAAATGACCATAAAATAATTTTAGCTTTCATTCTCAATACATGTCATATAAAATGTATAACCTTTACAAACCGCCTGCATTAAACATGAAAATGCCAATAAATGTGCTGAGAAGTTTAACATAAAGTACACATCCCTAATCTAAAGTGTTAGCAAATTTAAAACTATAAGACTGAACTGTGCATGAGACGTGGCAGCAAACTGAAAACTAGCGTAACTTTTGGCCTGTCCCTAAAAATCTGATTGATAAGAATGTTGTTCTAGGACCAACACAGATGTTGATGCAGGAACACGGCCTAGTTTGGCAGAATCGCAGTGAGTGCACAATTCATGAGATCAATTCAGGCAAGACGCGATGATCCAGAACATTTCTTTTGCCACACGCAGCGAAATCTCCACTGAGGATCTGAACACTGCCAGCGATGACATCGTGACTTTAGTACCTGTTTCTCAAAACCATCTGCCATATCATTCACTTTTTAACAAACTCTCCAGTTACTATAAATATTTGAACAAAACCCTTGTAAAACCGAGACTCCGGACTGGCTGTTATCTGTAATAGCAGTAGACACAAACACAAGTCAAGTGGAAGAGACAGAAACCAGTGGCAGAAAACATAAGTAAATGGTTTATTTTATTACAGTACGAGTGTTTGTGTGGGTGGCGTTGGAAAGGCAGATTTTTACAGCACATCCCATTAACTCACCAGAAAAAGAAACAGCGTTCCGTATCCAAATGAAGACAAAAGCTAAAGAAGAAAAAAAATGACCAAAAACCCGAAGCAATGCAGAAATGTGATGCAAGTGAAAAATGCATTGCTCAGGAGTGACTTTATCCTTTGTTTCATTAAAGTATCAGTTTTGCTTTTTGACAAAAATGAGTCAATTGCAAACACAAATAGATTAATGTGAAGAGCAGCTCAAATCATTTGGTTAAATGGGAATTTTGTCTGAGTTCGTATTGAGATCTCTTACAAACTTTATCTTGGCAAATGTGAGCAATGCTTGGGACATTTTTGAATCTGTTGTGAAACTCAAATGAAGACACATGTCTCAGGAGAAACATCTGAGATGCAGAAGAACCTAGGTAAAGTCTCTATTTGTTCATTGCTGTCAGAGATATTAATAAGATCTCCTTTAAATGTTTCTATCACATAGGGTTATTTTAAAATAACCTCTTCTTTTGATTGCAAAGCTTGACATTTCTCCTCTGAAACTCTAGAAATTAGATTATTAGGGTATGTTTCTCAGGAGAAAGTGGGAACATTTTGAGAAAGTCTGTACTTGATTGTACTTTGTGATTTACTTTGTGACTTTGTGATTTTACTTTGTGGGTTTAGGTGCTATCTAAAATCTCCAACTTCCCCTAAGGTCTTTTTCTAAGGAGAAATGGACTCTAATGTCTCCATTTGATCTCATTACTGGATAGAAGAAACCACTGAGACATTAATGAGATTTCCTTTTTTGATTTTTATATCACACAAGGTTATCTAAAAAATTCCATTAAACAAATTGTCTCTTATTCTTTTCATTGCATAGCTTGCAATTGTTCTGATATTCTCTGAAACTCTAGAAATTAGATGACTAAGGTCCTTTTTTCAGGAGAAATTGGAAGATTTTCTATGGAAGCCAGTTTCCTCCACTGAATAAAGAATTTTAAAAAAGGTCATTGTGACTTTTTATCTCACAATTCTGACTTTTTTCCCCCTCAGAATTGTGTGATATAAACCCACGATTGCAAGAAAATAGACAGAAATGGGAGATTTAAGCTCACAATTCAGATTTTTTTTTCTCAGATTTGCTTGATATAAACTTGCAATTGTGAGAAAAAAAGTCAGAATTTCACATTTATATCGCAATTCTGACTATTTCTCACAATTGTCACTTTATTTCTTGCAATTCTATATATAACTCACAATTTCGAGTTTATATCTCACAATTCTGAGAAAAAAAAAGTCAGGACTGCGAGATGAAAACTCGCAGTTGCAAGAACAAAAGTCCGAATTGTGAGCTAAAAAGTCGCAATTACCTTTTTTATTTATTCAGTGGCGGAAACTGGCTTCTCTAATGTCTCCATTTGACCTCATTGTCTAGAAAACCACTTGGATATTAACACAATTTCCTTTGTGATTCCTCTCTCATAAGGTTATCTAAAATAAAGGTTACACACACACACATATATATATATATATATATACTGTATATACTATAATGAATTTGGAATGCATGTATTTTGGGCTTTAGCAGATACAGGTGCATCTCAATAAATTAGAATGTTGTGGAAAAGGGGCTCCTTTTGCTTTAATTACTGCCTCAATTCGGCGTGGCATGGAGGTGATCAGTTTGTGGCACTGCTGAGGTGGTATGGAAGCCCAGGTTTCTTTGACAGTGGCCTTCAGCTCATCTGCATTTTTTGGTCTCTTGTTTCTCATTTTCCTCTTGACAATACCCCATAGATTCTCTATGGGGTTCAGGTCTGGTGAGTTTGCTGGCCAGTCAATATGTGCTTAATAAAAATACCCTGCAATTGTACTTTTGGTATACTTAAATTCTGCTAAATTGGAACAACTAATTTTGTGTTTAATGCAGTTTAATTGTGTGGAAATCCAACTCAAGATACCGAAGTATATTTGATTGTACTAAAGTGGAACTATTGCAAGTATACTTTAGGTATACCTTTGAATTTAAAGACTGATAGTACACTGAGATCATATAATCCTTATAAATAGTGATATTAAAACATTTGAACACATTTTAGGCATAATATTAAGGAATGTGTATTGTGCAATAAAGAAATACTGCAATTTTTTTTTGTTTATGGGAGACTTTATTCTATATTTGATCCCATTATTGTCAAGAAGAAACAAATGAGATATTAATGAGATCTGCTTTATGATTGTTTCTAACTTATGGGTTTAGGTGTTGACTAAAATGAAAAACCATAAAACATTTGTTTACATATTTACTTATTGTTTTGATTGCATATTTTACAATTTTCTAAGATCTCTTCTGAAACTCTCCCAAGTCTCCAGTTGATCTCATTGTTGTATAGGAGACAAAAAACGAGATATTAACGAAAGCTCTTTTGTAATTATTCTATCCCTTATGCATATCAGCCTCATCTCCTCTGAAATGAGATTATTAAGGTCTTTTTCTGGGAAAACAGTGGGAGACTTTAGAGAAAGTCTCCATTTGATTTCATTAGAGAAACAACTGAGAGCAAAAAGTCACGAATGCGATCTCTTTGACATCACATGAGATATTAATGAGATCTGCTTTATGATTGTTTCTAACTTATGGGTTTAGGTGTTGACTAAAATGAAAAACCATAAAACATTTGTTTACATATTTACTTATTGTTTTGATTGCATATTTTACAATTTTCTAAGATCTCTTCTGAAACTCTCCCAAGTCTCCAGTTGATCTCACTGTTGTATAGGAGACAAAAAACGAGATATTAAGGAAAGCTCTTTTGTAATTGTTCTATCCCTTATGCATATCAGCCTCATCTCCTCTGAAATGAGATAATTAAGGTCTTTTTCTGGGAAAACAGTGGGAGACTTTAGAGAAAGTCTCCATTTGATTTCATTAGAGAAACAACTGAGAGCAAAAAGTCACGAATGCGATCTCTTTGACATCACCAAATTATTTACTTCATTGTAATAGTACAAAACCTGATAAAGGTTTTGGCACTTGCTGTGTGAATATACACACACACACACACACACACACACACACACAAAACTTGGACATGGTTCAAAAAGGTTAAATGGTCCTGAAAAAAAAGAAACACTTGTACTGTTCGAGGTCAAAAATGACTGCATTGGAAATTAATGGGAGCAAATTTTATCTAGTGGAAGCATTTGATATTGTGCCCCCCAAAATAATATTTTAGAAAGCAAATTTTCTTGTGATATCAACAATCCGCCATGTGTCTTCTTTAAAAAGAGACCAAACTAAAGTCTGCGTGTCAAAGCTTTCAAGATTTATGACAGTTTATAGGAAATTTCACTTTCAGGTCAATGCTCAAAAAGTGGAAATTGGATCATAACTATTCCATGAATATAATTTAGTAATACCATAAAAGCCCCTAAAACTACCAAAATTTAAATGAAAAACATTACTAAACTATGTAAAATACAGTAGATACATTTCACTGAAAAAAACGGTCATTTTGTCAGGCATAGAGGGTTAAGAATGTTCTGAAGACAAAACTTTTAAATTCCTAAATTCCATTTGATTTGAAAAGAATGCTCTTGAAATTCAACGCAAATAACCTCTTAAAGGTCTTGATGAAAATACTGCACCTGCTTATTTTGATTATTATTAAGGTAATCTGCAGGAAGCAAAAAAACAACAACTTTGAACACTTCTTATCTCTCAATTTCCTACTAGTGCTTTTCAACAGCATTTCAGAGCCAATCATCTGAGATTCTTTGGTCACATGACTTGAGGCAGTCACATGACGTTTTTGATACGCATCTAGGAATTTATTTGATAAACGTGTTTACATTGTAGTTTATGTGCATAAATTCTTAGAAAATAAAAAAGGTTTTCTCTTCAAGCGCAAGTATACATTTTTTATGTGTTTTTGCACAATGTTATTCAAACCTAAGTGCTTCCCTACAGCACTTGCTTATGCAATATCCTAAAATGTGCATAAAAACACTGGATGGAAACTTGCCTAATGTAAAAATAGCTATTTGACAATTAAAAGCCACTATATATGCATGAGTGTAATATATAGTGTGAGATTATAAACTAAAGAGGATGCACAGGAAACCCAACATGATCGAATTTGGCCAAAAAAAGACCACAGAGTTTCAAAAACATGAATCCAAGCATGAACTTTGACTTTACTCTCACCCACCTGTTTCAGTTCTCACCGACTCTATCAACACCCACTGGCTCTGTGAAACACTTCTAAACACACACCACTTCCCACTGCTGCAGCGATCGCAGTAATGAAACCGAGGAGAGAGAAGAGTGTGTGTGTGTGTGTGTGTGTGTGTGTGTGTCAGAGAAACTGCCATACTGCACCTGCTTATTTTGATTATTATTAAGGTAATCTGCAGGAAGCAAAAAAACAACAACTTTGAACACTTCTTATCTCTCAATTTCCTACTAGTGCTTTTCAACAGCATTTCAGAGCCAATCATCTGAGATTCTTTGGTCACATGACTTGAGGCAGTCACATGACGTTTTTGATACGCATCTAGGAATTTATTTGATAAACGTGTTTACATTGTAGTTTATGTGCATAAATTCTTAGAAAATAAAAAAGGTTTTCTCTTCAAGCGCAAGTATACATTTTTTATGTGTTTTTGCACAATGTTATTCAAACCTAAGTGCTTCCCTACAGCACTTGCTTATGCAATATCCTAAAATGTGCATAAAAACACTGGATGGAAACTTGCCTAATGTAAAAATAGCTATTTGACAATGAAAAGCCACTATATATGCATGAGTGTAATATATAGTGTGAGATTATAAACTAAAGAGGATGCACAGGAAACCCAACATGATCGAATTTGGCCAAAAAAAGACCGCAGAGTTTCAAAAACATGAATCCAAGCATGAACTTTGACTTTACTCTCACCCACCTGTTTCAGTTCTCACCGACTCTATCAACACCCACTGGCTCTGTGAAACACTTCTAAACACACACCACTTCCCACTGCTGCAGCGATCGCAGTAATGAAACCGAGGAGAGAGAAGAGTGTGTGTGTGTGTGTGTGTGTGTGTGTGTGTCAGAGAAACTGCCTGTAGCATCGTCTCCATATCTCTGTTCAGATGTGCCCATCATCTTAAAACAGCACTCGCTACTCGCAGCGCTGCAGACTGAGAGAAAAAATGGAGGACAAATATGGCACGTAAATAATTAATCACATCTGCTCTGTTTGCTCGTCACAAGGATTCTCCTAGACTTGATCCAGTCTGCTTTTTCTCCATGTCCCTTTATATCTCTGACAAAAAACACACACACCTGCACTCAAAGCACACACTGCATAGCTCCGAGAGTCTCTCCTGCTGGACTGTCAGTCAGAACACATCCTAAGAGTGTATGATATATAGCAGCAGTTTAGAACAATACAACAACTTCATGTCCTTCAGTTTGAAAACAAGCTAAAATCTTGCATAATTTACAGCAATGCACTTACAAAGGAAGTCTCTGAGGTATTGCACAAGGATAAACAATAAAATACACAAATATCAAAAATAAAGCACCAAGACTAACAAAACAGAACGTTTTAACAAAACTAGTCAATATTTCCAATCATGTTATGGAATCAAGGTTTAGCTGGCTAGTATTCACAGTTTGCCCCTGCTGTTAGATGTCATAACTACACCATTATAACTGCCATTGAAAAACAGCTGTGCATTCTTTTTATATAAAATATAAAATAAAATAGATATAATAATAATAATTAAATTGCGATGCATTATTTTTATAGAATAAATAAATAAATTTGTATTTATTAATGCAATATTTTTAATTTATGTTTGTTGATTTTCATAAATAGCAGTAAAAATACTTTAAGCAAAATAATTCTTTAAGCAGACAGCATAAAAGTCAATTTTGTGTGAATCAAATGTTTACAATGCAAACATACATGTTTTGTCCCTTTAAAATCATCTGGGAAAACAAAACAAAAAATTAAGTGCACCACAGTGATAACTGATTAACATAACACAAAAAAAATCCACCTGATACTTCATTACAGCACATCCTTCTGTCAAATTAAGAATCATAATATTAGACTGGACACTGCTTCAGGTATTAACAGAAAAATCCACCCACAGGAATTATGTCGATAACGCATAAGCAGACGTTCATCTAGACAAGTAGTCCCAGTGCTAAAAGGATGACTGAGACAACTAAACAGCTCAAATAATAAACATGCACAACGCTTCAACACGTTTCTGCTTTGAATCCCTCTGGAATGCCTCACATCTTAGACTTCCATTGCAAGTGCATCGCTGTAAACAAGATTTTTGTTTGTTTTGACAAACTGAGGGGTGAATCAATATATTATATGCCACAGATGGAGTTCATAAAGCTTAAGTTGTTTTGCACATTCCACTAAGGGCCAGTTGTGATCATGTGCACTGGGTTCAGTATGATTCATCATGTATGTGAAGAATCATAAGCCTCATTTCATTGAAAAAAAAAACAAATATATAAACTGCATGCAAACCTGATACACAATCAACTCCTAACTAGCACTGGTCAGGAAGCACCAGCCATGTGCTTTGCAATCGGAGGTTATAAACCAAATAAATAAATATCTTGGGTTAACCACACTGCAGTCTCTGCTGTCATCACCCACATCACAACAAGATCTACACTGCTCTAAAGCCACAGGAGTCCAACAGCCCATTTCTGAGATTTCCAATTGTAAACAAAGTCTATTTAAGACAGTTTATTGACCTTTTTGTACCAGAACCAAGACAGATTTGATCCCAATTGGCACCCGTGTTGATTGCTCAAGTTGCACTGGATGAATAAAGATTCTTGCTCTGAAGGTTTGCAGCATATGAGAATGCTAAATGTCTGCACTGTTTTGTTTTTGCTTTAAAAAAATGCAATGGAGTGGGAAAAAATAGGTCTCAAGATGCATTTTTTAAAGGGGTGGTTCACTGGTCTTTTTCTAGGCTTGATTGTGTTTATGGGGTGCAGTCTAACATGTGTTAATGCTTCGTTAAAAAAAAAAAACACATTATTTTTCACATAATTTACCTTTATTCCACACCGCTCTGTCCCTTCTCTGAGAAACGGGCTGATCTTTTCCTGTTTTTATGAAGCCCCACCCTCAGAAATAGGCGATGGGCTCTGATTGGTTAGCTAGCCCAGTGTGTTGTGATTGGCTAAACCGCCTCTAGTGCGCGTCTAAACGTCCCGCCCCTCTCCTCAGCGGCATGTGCTCCGGTTGTATTGTAAACAACGGCGTCTTTAATATCGCTTATCAGTTTGAGCCCGATTGAGAAGCAGAGGATATTATTGAAGAGGAACCTGTGCAAGCAACAGCCCATTTCTGAGATTTCCAATTGTAAACAAAGTCTATTTAAGACAGTTTATTGACCTTTTTGTACCAGAACCAAGACAGATTTGATCCCAATTGGCACCCGTGTTGATTGCTCAAGTTGCACTGGATGAATAAAGATTCTTGCTCTGAAGGTTTGCAGCATATGAGAATGCTAAATGTCTGCACTGTTTTGTTTTTGCTTTAAAAAAATGCAATGGAGTGGGAAAAAATAACGCAAGGTCTCAAGATGCCTTTTTTAAAGGGGTGGTTCACTGGTCTTTTTCTAGGCTTGATTGTGTTTATGGGGTGCAGTCTAACATGTGTTAATGCTTCGTTAAAAAAAAAAAACACATTATTTTTCACATAATTTACCTTTATTCCACACCGCTCTGTCCCTTCTCTGAGAAACGGGCTGATCTTTTCCTGTTTTTATGAAGCCCCACCCTCAGAAATAGGCGATGGGCTCTGATTGGTTAGCTAGCCCAGTGTGTTGTGATTGGCTAAACCGCCTCTAGTGCGCGTCTAAACGTCCCGCCCCTCTCCTCAGCGGCATGTGCTCCGGTTGTATTGTAAACAACGGCGTCTTTAATATCGCTTATCAGTTTGAGCCCGATTGAGAAGCAGAGGATATTATTGAAGAGGAACCTGTGCAAGCACGGCTTTTAATGGTAGGCCTATGTTTTTTGTTTGTTGTTGTCTCATACTTTTAGATATGCTGTTATTTGTAAATGCTACTGCTTCTGTTAGCTTTTAATATACGGTTTTATCCTGATTAAAGCTTTAATACAGTACGGCAACTGCACGCGCGTCCATGTTTAATGCTTCTCATAGCTATGTGAAAATAAGTGTATAATTGGAACAGGTGGAACAGTGAGCTGAATAAAAGAGAGAGAGAGAGATGCAGAGCGTGTGCAGAGCAGGGGGACAGGACAGAAAATAGCTTATTATTTCTAAATTATGTTTTTGGTGTAAAAATCTTGATAACATTATAAGGCGACCTCAGAGCACAGTACAAAATAATAAAAAAGGCAGTTCATGTTACTAAGCAAACAATGCAATACTCTAATTAATAATAAATATAGGGTAAAATAGTAAATTTTAAAATTTTTATCAACACTTAGGTTTCAAATTAATTATTTGTATATGCTTCATACCCCATCTCGATAACCATGCTCACTGCAATGCATTGTGGGATGTCATTCAACATTCAGGATGCGTGCAATGCTGCTGTAGAATTTGGCCAAATATCAAGATGCAATCTTTTAGAACTGCATTTGCATTTCTGATGCCTTAAAATGCTGCCTATGTAGACAGCTCAGTGGGTTTTGGAACAGAACCCGTGTCTACATTGGACACAATAGGTGTTGCACCAAATTGCATTGACTACGAAGCTGCACATCAGGGACCAAAAACGTCAAGGTAGCTTTGATTTCATTCAGACGTTATTAATAAGCAAACAATGCAATACTCTAATTAATAATAAATATAGGGTAAAATAGTAAATTTTAAAATTTTTATCAACACTTAGGTTTCAAATTAATTATTTGTATATGCTTCATACCCCATCTCGATAACCATGCTCACTGCAATGCATTGTGGGATGTCATTCAACATTCAGGATGCGTGCAATGCTGCTGTAGAATTTGGCCAAATATCAAGATGCAATCTTTTAGAACTGCATTTGCATTTCTGATGCCTTAAAATGCTGCCTATGTAGACAGCTCAGTGGGTTTTGGAACAGAACCCGTGTATACATTGGACACAATAGGTGTTGCACCAAATTGCATTGACTACGAAGCTGCACATCAGGGACCAAAAACGTCAAGGTAGCTTTGATTTCATTCAGACGTTATTAAAAAAAAATGCATAGTAAAATCTATTTGTAAATAAAGAACCACTGAAAAAATGGCTGTGCAATACAGAATACCAAAAATAGAAACAGAGAAAAAAATGGAAGGTTTCCATCAAAAGGAGCTTCAGTCACTTCCAGTGGACACGGCTTTGTGAGCGATTTAGTGGTTGTGCATCATGGGACGCCACCTGCGTCTGGTGTAGACATGGTGTGACATGTTAAGCAGCAGAGTGACATGCTATACTTCATATACAACTATTTTAAACAGAAATAATAATTGCATTATTTTTAAGGACTGCAAAAAAGTTGAAAGGTGATAACAAATGGTAAAAAGCATCTAAAAAAATACAAACTTTGCCTTTTAAATTCATACAAATGTAAACCTAGCGTCTTAAAAGTTCATGTTCATGTTATTTAACAATCCCAGTACTTGTTCTGGCAATTCTAAAACTGTTTTATCATGCTTTCAAGCCCCTAAAACCTGCATCTAATGCATCGGCTTCACCTCAGAGCAACAGATCTGCTGTATCTCCCGTGGAGAGCTCTGTTCCCGTGCCTCCGCGCATTCGGAAAGGAATCATCCGTTCAGCGGGAAGCTTCATTTCCAGTCAACACGCTGAGACACAGCCACACGCTTCCTAAAATCTCCTAATCCCTTCAGTTTTGTTGTAGCTCACGATTTCACGCCCTGCTAAACTCCACCGCAACAAATCAGGTGCCTGTTGAGGCACGCAAGCTGCGCTCCTCTGATGTCCCTGCGAGAAACCCCCGCTGCGAATGCCAGACGGGGAGCCTACAAAACAAAACCACAGACTTTCAAACTTACCCATAAACATGCTCTCCATGGTCATCATGCGTCCAGATCTGTGGCGTCCCTGTGCACCGCTGCCGTCAAGAGTGAATCCATGATCTCAACTGTGCATGTGGGAACAGGGACCACGAGGACTGCAACAACACCTCGCTAGTTTTCTGTCCCTCTCTCTGTGTGTGAACAGAGATCCCACTTCAGAGAAACTCTCAGTCTCGCTCTCACACCTCCGTACTCAGCCGTGTGTCAGAGCGCTGTAATCTGACTCCTGGTGAAGCAGCTCTCTCCGGCGTGCCGATATCAGTGTCTCTGGCAGGAGTCGAGCCACGGCTGCTCATTTGTTCTGTCTGAGTGTTCCTCAGGCACTGCTCTCTCTCTCTCTCTCTTATCTCTCGTTCACTCTTCCAGCACCTCCCTACTTCATCTATCATGCTTGCTCTCTCTCTCTCTCTCTGTCTCTACACAGTTATCTAGTGATGTCCTCATAAAGTAACCTGGAGTTTTATTTCTACTTTATTTTAATAATTTATCTAGTAAGAAAATGTGAGCGTTTGATTTGCTGCAGAAGAAGTCACTGTCATGGTGCAAAAGTGATTGGCAGGGCATTACTAGGGTTTTTTTGGCTGTGGTGTTGCTCGACAGTTGCTAGGGTGTTTTGGCTGGTTGCCAGGGTGTTCTGTTTGGTCGCTATGGCGTTGCTACCATGTTCTGCATGGGTGCCAATTTGCTTTAGGTGGTTGCTAGGGCATTCTGGGTGGTTTCTCTGCTGTTCTGTTTATGTTGTTGCTATATGGTTGCTACCATGTTCTGAATGGGTGCTAGGTTGCTCTAGGTGGTTGCTAGGGTATTCGGGGTGGTTTCTCTGTTTTGTTTGTTATGTTGCTGCTATATGGTAGCTATGGTATTTTCTGCTGTTCTGTTTATGTTGTTGCTATATGGTTGCTAGGTTGTTCTAGGTGGTTACAAGGGTATTATGGGTGGTTTCTCTGCTGTTCTGTTTATGTTGTTACTATATGGTTGCTAGGTTGCTCTAGGTGGTTGCTAGGGTATTATGGGTGGTTTCTCTGTTGTTCTGTTTGTTATGTTGCTGCTATATGGTTACTAGGTTGATCTAGGTAGTTGCTAGGTTATTTTCTGCTGTTCTGTTTATGTTGTTGCTATGTGGCTGGTACCATGTTCTGCATGGTTGCTAGGGTATTCTCTGTTGTCCTGTTTGTTATGTTGTTGCCACCACATTCTGCATGATTGCTAGGTTATTCTAGGTGGTTGCTAGTGTATTTTCCACTGTTCTGTTTATGTTGTTGCTATATGATTGCTACCATGTTTTGCATGGTTGCCAGGGTATTTTCTACTGTTCTGTTTATGGTGTTGCTATATGGTTGCTACCATGTTTTGCATGGTTGCTATGCTGTTCTATGTGGTTACTGGGGTATTGTGGGTGGTTTCTCTGCTGTTTTGTTTATGTTGTTAGTATATGGTTGCTACCATGTTCTAAATAGTTGCTAGGTTAATCTAGGTGGTTGCTTGGGTGTTTTCTGCTGTTCTGGTTATGTTGTTGCTATATGGTTTCTACCATGTTCTGCATGGTTGCTAGGTTGAAAGGTGTGGTTACTAGAGTATTCCGGATGGCTTCTTCACTGTTTTGTTTATGTTGTTGCTGTGTGGTTGCTACCATGTTCTGCATGGTTGCTAGGTTATTCTGAGTGGCAGGTTTCTATACTGTTGTTAGGCTCTCCCGAGTAGTCGCTATGGTGTTACAACAGTCTATGGTTGCTTCTATCTTCTGGATGGCCAACAGTCTATGGTTGCTTCTATCTTCTGGATGATTGCCAAGTTGTTACTATGGTGTTGCTAGGCTATTATGTGGCTGGTACCATGTTCTGCATGGTTGCTAGGGTATTCTCTGTTGTCCTGTTTGTTATGTTGTTGCCACCACATTCTGCATGATTGCTAGGTTATTCTAGGTGGTTGCTAGTGTATTTTCCACTGTTCTGTTTATGTTGTTGCTATATGATTGCTACCATGTTTTGCATGGTTGCCAGGGTATTTTCTACTGTTCTGTTTATGGTGTTGCTATATGGTTGCTACCATGTTTTGCATGGTTGCTATGCTGTTCTATGTGGTTACTGGGGTATTGTGGGTGGTTTCTCTGCTGTTTTGTTTATGTTGTTAGTATATGGTTGCTACCATGTTCTAAATAGTTGCTAGGTTAATCTAGGTGGTTGCTTGGGTGTTTTCTGCTGTTCTGGTTATGTTTGGGTTAGGGTTAGGGTTATATGGTTTCTATCATGTTCTGCATGGTTGCTAGGTTGAAAGGTGTGGTTACTAGAGTATTCCGGATGGCTTCTTCACTGTTTTGTTTATGTTGTTGCTGTGTGGTTGCTACCATGTTCTGCATGGTTGCTAGGTTATTCTGAGTGGCAGGTTTCTATACTGTTGTTAGGCTCTCCCGAGTAGTCGCTATGGTGTTACAACAGTCTATGGTTGCTTCTATCTTCTGGATGGCCAACAGTCTATGGTTGCTTCTATCTTCTGGATGATTGCCAAGTTGTTACTATGGTGTTGCTAGGCTATTCAGGCTGGTTGCTAGAGTGTTCTCTGTGGTCGCTATGGCATTGCTAATTTGGTGCAACCATGTTCTGCATGGTTGCTAAAGGTTGTATTAGGTGGTTTCCACACTGTTGCTAGGGTGTTGTTGTTGTTTGCTATGGTGTAGCTAGATGGTCAGTAGCCTGCTCTGGCTGGTTGCTAGGGTGTTCTGTGTGTTTATTATGCACGCTAGATAGTTGCTCGATAGTTCTGGGTTCTTAAAAGATTATTCCAGCTGGTTACTAGGCTGTTGCTAGATGGCTGCTAGCATCTTTAGGATGGTTGCTAGGCTGTTGTGAGTGGTGAACAGCACATTCCAGGGCCCAGTTTATGGTGGGGCCCCACTTTGACCACAACAGTGGACAACGGTTTGCTACATTTTGATTGGATCTTGGTGGACCAACATAAGCAAACTGTCCAACGCCATCAGATAAAGATGCTAAGACAATGGCCAGACACCTCTTTGAGGGCAAGAAGAAAACCTCTGGTACTAATCCCAGGAAGGACAAGACTTCTCATTGGTCCACATGCAGTTTCTGCCCTTCACCCATCTAGAGACCAATGTTTTTGGCCTGTGACCGCCATAAAAATTCCTCAGGACCTCTGGATGCAGCAGCAGTAGGTGAAAAAAGACAGATCACAAAAATACATCCAAATCCATTCTTAACTGTGTTTGGCAACCTTAAAACTGATGCAAATTACAACACATCCATTAAATTGTTTATGTTGTTAGTATATTTCTATATTTCTTCTATTCAGAGAAATAAGTATTCTCAATGACAGCTATGAATAATGCATCTGTAAAACTTCAGTGACACTTTTCTAACTGTATGTTTGAACTATATCAGTGTTTCTCCAGTGTTTTACCACCTCAAGACATTGCCATTAATGTAAAAAAATATACCTCATTGTCATGTTCTAGCCAAGATTTATCTTTAAATAATAATTGAAAATTGTATGCCCTTAATGTTGTGGCAGTTTTTCCCCATTGTATCAAAAATGGTATCGAATATCAGTATTTTTCAAGGTATTGTATCAAAGTTAGAAATTACAGTATCATGACAACACTAAAAAGCAGACTGACCAAGTTCTAAATCCCTAGCGCTGAGAAGCAGAAGACATACACGCATTTGAAACAAGACTAAGCTCAGTTGAGCAAACCTTTAAGGTACTTTCATCTGCATGTCCCAGATTAAGGAGCTTCTGCACCTACTTCAGGGTCTCATCTGCGTGTTCCAGATTTTAGGAACCTTTGGTGCAGCATCCACAACACTTCAGGTCCAGGGTATAGGGATGTGCACAAATAGTCGAATATTCGATCTGTAATTATTATTCGAAAAATAAAAACACTTTGCCTCTCTCGTTATTTACACCATGTGCTCAAATCAGTGGGTGTGGCTAAACAGGCAGCGATGTAGAAGCAGGCGTTGATCATCTTCTGCGGAGGCGGTGTTTAGCCACACTATTATGTCATTAAGTGGTACATTCCACAAGCTGTAATTTTGGCTGACTGCCTTCAATATAAGCTGTTTTTAGACTAACGAGAAAGTTTTGAGTTCTGAAACTTACAGGATGTGTTATAGTACAATGACCTCTTATATGTCAAAGGATCAAGAGAATTTTGATTTCTTAGTTCACGTCCCCTTTAAATAAACACATTTTTGAATATTCATATTTTATGAGCACAAATATTTGAATACAATGTTTTGGAAAAATGCACATCGCTAGTTCAAGGCTGCTGAAATGGATTCCTCACTGCATTGTTACCCACACAACCATTGGAGAAGTCACTGCCATGAGTTGCTCACTCAATCAACATAAATATCACTTATCCCAACCTCTTTCCAGAGACGTTGGTATTGTTGTATATTAGTGGTATATGATTTTCTAATTAACATTAGAAAAATGTGCTCTGGCTCGTTGCTAAGGTGTCGAATGTTCTAGGTCATTGCTAGAGTACTCAAGCTGGTTGCAAGGTTGTTGCTGGAGTGCTCTGTACTGTTGTGATTGTTTTGTGGGTGGTTTGTAGCAGTTGATTACCAGTCTAGTCTCTAGATGTGGCTCAGGTCCCTGATTTATAGGCCTCTTTGCTATGGCGTTATTTTAATGACAAATGTCAAGAGCGCATAATTGTAGTGCGAAAGCACATTAATATAATGCGCGTGCGGATTTCATTTGCTCTCGCACAAAACCGCACTTAAAACGTGTCTCTCCTCTCACTCAAACTGTGTCCTGTGCACTCTCAAATCTCTCTGTGCTCATGCGCTATAGATATTAATTATTTTCGCGCCTGAATCTTAAATCTTCTGATTTAAGACAGAACTATTTAGATATGGGTCAGATGCACTATTCCCTAAACCGATACTTACGATTTGGAGACCAAATATAACACTATAATGAATTTTTCATATTTGCCATAACATTACTACATTCCGTTCTATGGGTTGAATGCATTTGCAGACAATGTAATTACATGTAACTGTCATATAACTATATATTCACTGTTTTAGAGAGAGAGAAAAAACTCCCAATAAAGGTCCACACAGCGATGCTATTAGAGCATTTATTGTATTATATCTTGCATCATTTACATCTATTTTTGCATTTGATGTTGTTTTGAGGAGTTGTTACTTATTATTGACATCATACCAACTGAGAATTCATTGCAATGATTTTAAATTCAGTTGAGGTATCTGACATATTATGACATAACATTGATGTTTTATATGAAGTCTTTAGAGCCATAGGCTATAATATGTTGTTTTTAGATAAATTGCTCAGAGACCAACCAGTTGGACAGAGGCTATATGTACAAATCATCCAAGCACCCAATTCCTAGCCATTTCTAAAGGCTACATTTAATTAAGATTGCTAAATATTATTAAACTGGAAAGAAATTAAAGATCCATCTTTGATTGTCAAAAGAATTCCCGGTTCAGTTCACTCAGCCAATTAGATTTCACGTAGTATTTGCATCGGTCAGTTGTGGAGGTCTGATTGGTTAAAGCTTTATGTATATAGCACCTTTTAAAACAGTGTATACAAAGTAGCCTACTTTACAAAGAGATGCATATGTGCATTCGCAGAAAAGATCAAAATACAAACATAAAAGAGATATAGTAAAGCAAAGTAGCTACAATAACCAGTTTATGTTAAAACAAAAATACAACAATAAAAAATCAAGGAAAGGCCCTGCACAAAAGTTTTGAGACTACTTTCTAAAAGTGCATTTTAAAAACTTTTGACAACGTTTAATTCAGAACAACAGTTTGAGTGAGAGGAGAGACATGTTTTAAGTGCGCGCACTCTCTACGGGGGAGAGCAGCGTGTATCTGAGCGCGCGCGTCCGGTTTTGTGCGAGAGCAAAGGAAATGCACACGCGAGCGAGCAGAGAGATGCACTCTCGAAATTTGTCATTAAAATAACGCCATACTTTGCTGGTTAACATTTGCTAGAGCGACAGAAGTCTAAACACTAACACACTGCATCAGACTAAACTCAATATACAAACTCAAAACAGACTAAACTCAAAATACAAACTATATAATCAATGGCAGTATATAAATAACCAAGATTTGAACTTGCAATATGTCATTGCACACACAAAAACACAAAAACACACGTACACTTGACCTTGATTCCACACTTGGCTCTCACTCAGATCTTTCCTTGATTGGTTCACTGTATTTCTTTCTTAAGGTCAGGAGGAATTGACCGTTCGAAAGCCGCCCGCATGTACTGCCTACAAATCAGAGGCTTTGCTCGCAAACAACAAAACAAACACGTATGCAGAGCAAAAACAGATCGTAACGTGCTCTCATCCACTTACGGAGTTCAAGAGAAAGGAAAAACAAAACACTAACAAAAAAGAGAGCGACAACAGAACACATTGCCTCTATGGGATGCGCGTTACGCTCGCCTGCAGCTAGGAGACGGCAGATATTTTGCATCGTCGCACAGATGTTTTCAATTAATCCCAAATTCCCAATCGCTCCCGTGCCTCTCGTCCCGCCTCCAGCCGGCTGCGAGTAAATACATTTTTCCCGTATCTATAGCTACAGAGCCTTGCTCATCCAGCTCCGCTCGTCCGGGCTGGCAAATGTGTTTTTTAACCTTGACTCGGAGGTGTCACTGCTGAGATAGAGCATTATTTGTCACCATGAATAGCATTTAACAGCAGCTGTGCCCAGAGGAGCCCACGGTGAACCACATGCAAAGTGCAGCATGGGAAACTTCATTAATCTCTCTGTCACTTTCATGACGCTTTTCATTAGTTACACTGCTATCTGATCAATTGGCAGGTTGTGGGAGGTTGTGTGTTTCTGAAGCTCTAAACAGTTTCTGCGACAGAGGAACGGCGATCTGAGATACACAAAAGAGGATGAGAGAGTTAACTTACATCTCTGTGACTAACCAGTGCTGTGTCCCACAACAACAGTGCAACATTTGACACAAGCAATGTTCAGAGTATAATACTAGCTTACTGCTTCCTAAATCCTGTACAGTATAAAAAAGCATTTACTATTTATTAAATAAATAAATAAACAGCTTACTAGTACATACAGCATTTATTATTAAATAAATAATAAAACATTAATTACATAAACTGCTTGCTAAATCCTGCTCAGTATATATGGCATTTACTATTTAAAAATAAATAAATAAACAAACAAACTGCTTACTGAATCCGCTTAATACACACAACATTTATTATTAAAAAATAATAAAAATGTAATTACATAAACTTGCCGAATCCTGCTCAGTATATTTTTTGCTTCCTAAATCCTGTACAGTATAAAAAAGCATTTACTATTTATTAAATAAATAAATAAACAGCTTACTAGTACATACAGCATTTATTATTAAATAAATAATAAAACAGTAATTACATAAACTGCTTGCTAAATCCTGCTCAGTATATATGGCATTTACTATTTAAAAATAAATAAATAAACAAACAAACTGCTTACTGAATCCGCTTAATACACACAGCATTTATTATTAAAAAATAATAAAAATGTAATTACATAAACTTGCCGAATCCTGCTCAGTATATTTTTAAATAAATGAATGAATGAATGAATGTGTTGTGACCAATGCATTTGATATATTTTTTTATAAAATAAATTATTTAATAAATAAATAAACAAAAAAACAAACAAACTGCTTACTGAATTCTAATCAGTATAGGGCATTTTTAGTTAAATAAATAAATAATAAATGTGTAGTGAGTCATGCATTTGCTATTTTTAATAAATACACATCCTGCTCAGTACATAAAGCATTTACAATTAAATAATAATAAATAAATAATTTAATAAACTACTTGCTGAATCCTGCTCAGTACACATGGCATTTATTTTTAAATACATAAATAAATATTTTATGGGTTGCTCAGTATATTTAGGGTATTATATATAAAATAAATAAACTCACTCCTTAGTGAATCTTGCACAGTATATATACCATTAACTATTTTTATTAAATAATAATAATTAAAAAACAGATTCCTGTATATGGCATTTTCCATTAAAAAAAAATAATAATATATATATATATATATAATTAAATAGATTCCTTACTGTGTCCTATATAGTATATAGGACATAGATGATTTTTTAATAGAAAGAGTGGTTATCTTGCATTTTAATCACGTTTTTAAAAGTCCAAATCAAAAGAGAGATTGCAGCTGTGATTTCCTTGCTCATTCATGCCACTAGAAATGGGAGTTAAAGTAAAGTGCGTTGCATTTTGGGTTACAGAATGTACACGCAAAGCTAACATACTGTGAACACACCAACATAAAGCTTCTATGTAACTCATGCAAAGTTACCCACACCTCATTTGTTTCTCCTTTATAGCAATGAGTTTAAACAGAGTGCAAATGAAGACCTCTTTATGAAAGTGAGGCTCCATCAGCAAAAATGGAGAAAACCTTCAACAAACTCTGACAGAAATATAAGCTGACCTTTGAGGTTTCCAACAGGTCCAAATCTGCTTTCAGAAACCCAACTCTCAGTATTCACACTTGATTTTAAACATAAATCTTTCACAAAACAGATCTCATGAATTTCTATCTGGTAAATAGAGTTCAAATTTACATACAGTAAATAAGAAGAGTCACGGGACGGCAGCAATCAGCAATTTAACTACCATTGTTTCTCAGATGTCTCAAACTGTGCTCAGATTAGTCAAAGTTTGCAATCAAAACATAATACTGCAATCAAGATACCAATATAAACTCTACAAGCTGCTATCCACATTCATTGTATATGTTTGTACACTTACTATATGACAACTCTTTACTTATTTGTGTAAATTTGTATTTCTTCTAACCAAAATAAACGTTAGTACGTGATCTTTAACTAAAAGAGCAACACTGGAGCAAAACAATCTCCCCTCTCTCTCTAGATATAACGCCATTATCCCTTTCTTCTTTACGTTCACTGTGAGGTGTAAACACACAAACACAAAAGCCATTTTCATATATAAATTAAATAACCTAATGATTCCATCAGCAGAAATGGCCTTGGTTGAAGTCAATCTGCAGGAATAATACGGTGACCTGTTTGTCATCGCATCAGAATGTCAGTCTATAAAACAATATATTCTGACATAAGTGCATGTGCGTTAATGGCTGCTGGTGGTTGTGACTGTGGGCTGTCATGGTTGGAGTGAGGGTTTGACAGACGCCTACAGATGCAGAGGTGAAAATGCTGTTTACATTTAACAGAGACACACATGAAGACAACAAATGAAACATGAAGAGAGCAGCTCCCATCAAACCCTCTTGATCAGCAGCAGAGAGGAGCAGCTGTTTCAGGTCTGCTAAATCAAAAACTGATGTCAAAATCAAAAGCTAACTGGTCAAGGTTACAGTGTGCTTTTTTAAATAAACTAAAATTGTGCAGTGTACAGGTTGTACTTCAATAGAATTGTTATTAAAATTTGAATGTTGTCACAATATGTTGGAGTACGGGCACGAGGAAGCGAGGAGACGTGGAGATTTCACAGAACGAGAGTCTGTTAATGATCCAGGGAGATACAGAGCACAAGGATGACGTTCACAACAAGTAGACCCGACAGAGGAGAAATGCACAGACAAGAACTTATAAACACAGGAAAATTACCAAACACAGGTGCACAGAATGACTAATTAACTAAACGAGGACAGGAACATGACCAAATAAGGGAACACAGGAACAGAAACATTCAAAACCGGTCCATGATCTTGACATATCACCCCCCTCCCGAAAGGCGCGTCCTCTCGCCATAGAACAACAGAGGGGGGACACAGGTGAGAACTTGGGAGGCGGCACAGGAGGAGGACGGACACCCGGGAGGGGGCCGGCAGACAGAGACCAGGGAGGTGACGATGGAGGGAGGAACCAGGGAGGAAACAGGAAGAACTTGGAGCAGGAGAAGCCAAGCAGAACTCAGGCCACAGCCATGATGGCGACCCATGGTGGAGCCGACGGAGGGAGGAGCCATGGAGGAGGAATGGTCGCCGACTCCAGGGGGCCAATCAACGGCGGAGGAGCAGGTGACGGAGGAGCCTGAGGCGGAGAGCCAACGAGCCATGGGGATGCCGAGGATCTGAGGGACCAGGGTGGAGCCGAGGGCTCTGGCGACCAAAGTGGAGGTGGAGATCTGCGGTGTAGCCGGAGCGACTGAGGACCAAGGTGGAGCTGGCGGGAGGAAGGAGCCCAGTGGAGCTGGTGGGACGGAGTGACGAGGTGCAGTGGGAGGAGCGGAGTCCTGAGGTGATGGCGGGTTGACGCCTGACCAAGGCGGAGCCGGAGGGATGAGGGAGCCCGGTGGAGCTGGTGGATCGACGGGTGACGGTGGAGGTGAGGGAGCCAAGAGCCGAGGTGGAGCCACTGGGTCTATGGGCTGAGGCGGAGTCCGGGCCTCGGAGGCTGGAGGTGGAGGTGAGGGATGCTCCAGCCACGGCGACGCTGGACGATGGTAGACCCGCGGTGCTCGCACCGTATTGATGGTGGGCTGAGGGCGAGCAGAGGGGCTGCCAGACGACAGTGGTGGAGGAGGCAGGAGTGGGCAGGTGGGTGGGCATTCGTGAGCCTCCGGGCTCTCAGGGCTGCCCTCGGGGATCAGAGCCCACTCCCGGCTGGACTGGGAAACGGGAGCCCCCTCAGGGCTGGACGGGACCAGCAGGGATGAAGGAGAGCGGGGACGATCCTCCAGATCTGTTTCCCAGTCTATCAGGTCCCCTCCCCTCAGCGTACAATGGGCGGAGCTCCACTCCGCGCTCTCACCGTCCACGGCTTGCTCCATCGCGGTGGGCACTGTCGCCGGCTCTCGCATCTGGTCTGACGGGTGGGGCTCCACATCCGGGGCGATCCTCCGCTCAGTCACTTGGCATTGCGCTGGCTCATTGATCGCGGCGGTAATGGGCTCTTCATCATCGGTGGGCTCGGGCTGATGCTCTGCACCGCGGGGAGATGGTGGTCTGGGCACTGGGTCTGGAGTGGATCTGGCAAGATCATCCATGGGGCAGGTGGTGGATGGCGATCCGTTTCTCATCAGAGTCCACTCCACAAATCCTCTCGAGGGCCATCTTCAGATGATGGCGCTCTGCTCACGGTGTTCAAGCTTCACAGGCACGAGGAAGCAAGGAGACGTGGAGATTTCACAGAACGAACTTGATCCTGACAAATGTAAGGAAGTCAAATTAAATATGCAATATGAAAATAATTGAAGACAAAATGTGTTTTAAAAAACAAGATTTGGATTTTAAAAAGCCTTTTCCCAAAAGGTAAATCTGGAAAAAGGGGGGTCGTCTTGTATTCGGGCTAATACGGTAATTGAAATTCATACAAGTCATTTAGACTAGAAACTAGTAAAACAAAATTTGTCAAGAGAATCTCTGAATGCTGACTTGACAAAGAACTGTTTGAAGGTTTTGGGGGGGAAAAAAGTTTAAAAACCTTGAAGTTTGAAGGTTTGTAGACAGAGAATGTGATAGAGTGATACAGAGATAGAACAACAAAATGACAAATAGAATGAACAATAGAACAATCAATAGACAGATGGACAATTGTTGATAGAATGATAGAAAGAACAATGGATGGATGGATGGATGGATGGAACAAGAAAGGATGATTGAACGAACAATGGATGGATGGATGGATGGATGAAACAAGACAGAATGATAGAAAGAACAATGGATGGATGATGGATGGAACAAGACAGAATGATAGAAAGAACAATGGATGGATGGATGGAACAAGACAGAATGATGGAAATAACAATGGATGGATGGAACAAGACAGAATGATAGAAAGAACAATGGATGGATGATGGATAATTTTGCCTGGAGCAAAAAAATATCACAAAGTCAGAGTGGGTTTCTTTGTTTTCTCCACTTACTATTTACAATTGTGCTGTTGTTCTGAATATCATTCTGACTGTGAATACCTGCAGATATTATGATATTCAGGGCAGCAGCATTATTGCTCTTGTGATATTTATTAATGCACCAAGATTAGTGCCTTAAAACCCTCCTAACAGTAAACTCACTGCAACACACTTCCTATCATGGCATATTTATTCAGTATAAATTACTCTTGTGGTAACAATATATGAAAATTCTTGTGTTGATCCTTGTGGTCACTAGTCCAATGATTCCCATAAAGATCTTTTATTAAAAGCACATTTTGAGTGAGGTAACTGTACTGTGATATGGATCGCATTTCTGTCTGCATCACTTCCCCACTTCACCCGTACAGCTCTCAGAACAGAGATTAAACACGCTCCGGTGATCGCCGTCCTCCTCGTGCTGTTACTCTCTCATGCCATCCTTTTTTAATAAGATTTTGCTGTGTGTAAACAGGTAGAGCTGTGAGAAAACAAGGTTGTTATTTATTGGGGCTCAGAGACGCGTTTCATATCATGGGGCTCAAAGAAGCATTTGCGCTTTCAACACAAGACGCACGGAAGATCTTATCAAAGTGCTAAATACCAAAGGTGTCTCAACATTTCACAACTGCAGATAAATCACCCACATTTAACCAGCTGAGCTGAATACAATCAAACCACAAGAACAAAACATCAAGAGAACAATACAATATGTGCTTTTTTCAGACTGTGATCCTGAACAAACCTTAGACCATAAACCCAAAGTATTCAAATTTGGCCTGTAAATCATCCTGCAATCATTTACTATGCACATGACTGAGAACTTAATTGTGCACTTGTTTAAGAGAGCTGATACTCTATACTTATATAGTATATATCCTATATACTGTAGGAATACAGTATTTCACCCAAAAATAAAAATTTGCCCACAGTGTACTCACCCTCAGGCCATTCAAGATGAGTTTGTTTCTTCATCAGAACAGATTTGAAGAAATGTTGCATTCCATCATTTGCTCACCAGTGGATCCTCTGCAGTGAATGGGTGCCGTCAGAATGAGAAAGCTGATCAAAACATCACAATAATCCACACCACTCTAGTCTATCAATTAACATCTTGTGAAGCCAAAAGCTACATGCTTATAAGAAACTAACTAATCCATCATTAGTTTAATCCATCATAAATTAAGTTTTTTACTTCAAACTGTTACTTCTGGCTAAAATATATAATCCATAATATTGCTTCCTCCAGTGAAAAGTTGTCTCATCTGAATCAGGAGAGAAATCTGCACAGATCAAGCACAGTTTACAAGTGAAAACATTCCAAAACGGTTAAAAAAAATGATGTGGGTGGATTTTGATGTGAGGACAACAGGGGATGGACTTTTTCACTGGAGGAAGTGTTATTATGGATTATGGACTCATATTTTGGCTGGACGCAATGGTTTCAAGAAAACATCTTGATTGATTTGTTTCATACAAACATGCAGCTTTTGACTTCTCAAGATGTTAACTGATGGACTGGAGTGTTGTGGATTACTTGTGGATTATTGAGATGTTTTTATCAGCTGTTTGGACTTTCATTCTGACGGCACCCATTCACTGCAGAGGATCCAGTGGTGAGTTATGCTAAATGTAATGCAAAATTTCTAAAAATCTGTTCTGAATGAAAAACAAGCTCATCTACATGTTGGATTTTAGCCAATTTTCATTTCTGAGTGAACTATTCCTTTAAGGACTTGTTGGACTGATTTTGAAACACTCTGAAATTCATGTCGCGTTTGCAACTAGATGCTCTGCACACTTGAAGAGCATCGGCCACATGGTGCAAGTCTTTTAGTGTGCAGTTCAATTTAAATTAAAGGAAGGACTCGAGCAATATCTAGGGATTAGAATGTTATGTTCTATATGGGCAACCACCTTAGCAACCATCTGGAACATCCTAGCAACCAGATATAGGTTCAATGCACTAAAACACTCAGAATACTCTAGCAACTGCATGACATAACAGAAAAACTCTTTAGCTTCGACTTCTATACCGAAAGCCACCACTCATATTCTTCAGAAAAAGTCAAAATCTTATGTTTCTATTTCTGTACTACATTATAATTGCTTATTATAAGCAAAGTTACCTTTCATAAAGATAAAAAAGATATCTTTTATCCAGTATAATGGTAAGCAAACACACTGAACATCAGTAATAAGGGACTGAGTTTGTTTTAATTTGAATTATAAGTGCCCCGTCACCCGTTACGCAAGAACACACCATTTCCTTTCATGGAGAAGTCTCGGGATGGGAGGAAAAAGATGAATGTAGCCAAATCCTACAGAACCGTTTCCCAGCTGAACAGCTGATAATTAAATTCTTATGTGGGCCTGACATCATCTCCACTCCAGCATGTTCAACTCACAGACTACACCAGATGTCAAACAGGAAGAAGTAAGCGCCTGCGGCAACAGCACGGCCTAATGTAAAGATATTTTAGAAGAAGTGCTGTGAATTATCAGTGGAAGATCTGCGGTTCAGGCCTGAACTTTTACACAACCGCTTAGTTTTGGTGTGCCATGTGTGTCCTGCAAATAATGTAAGTAAAAAAGTAAGAGGGCGTTCACACAGAACAGCGAGAAAAACGGCAAAGGAAAGCACATGAAAGCTTTCAGGGGTCAGCAGGGTCAGTTTCAGCTGGTAGATGTCATAACTTGTTACATCATTTTAAAGCCATTCGTCTGAATTCTGCATTTTTACCCCCAAAATCTGCAGCAAAAGTCTACAGAAAGAAATAGGAAAGAAGAGAATGATTTGTGCATCAATAGGATTCAACCAAGTGCTCACGGAAATAATGAATAGTGAATAATCACAGTTCTTGAAAGCATCAGCATAATACACAGCACACACGAATAGAATTATTTTTCATTTTTTATCAATACTTTCTGGTAGTGAAAGGACATAAATTAAAATGTTTCTCTCTCTCTCAAAAAAAACAAAAAAATAAATAAAAACATATATATATATATATATATATACAGTATATATATATTGAAACAATCTAATAATGGACCAATGACTGAATTTTTATGATTTTTATCAGAATTAATATAAATCATTTCTCTCAAAAACAAGCCTCATACTCTTTAGTTATCCATTTGAATTACTATAATGACTGAATCAAATGATTCTCAATTTATCAGAATGAATATAGATCACCATTTCTCTCATTTTATACTATATTTGTTGGATATTTTTTTCCTAAATGCCTTTGAATTTGGCCAAAATGAGGTCTTATAATCATACTCAAAAACAAATCCATTTGAATTCTGAATAAAACTGAATAAAACAATTCTCAACTCATCAAAATCAATCTCTTTATAAAGACTAATGCTCTTTAGTTTTCCATTTGAATCACTCTAGTGATTCACTAACTGAATTCACTAGCTGATTCTCAGCTTATAAGAATGAATATAAATCAAGATTTTGCTAACTTTATATACTATCTTGGATGTTTTTTTTTTCTGAATGCTTTTGAATTTGGCAACAAAGAGGTATAACCATGCTAAAATAAAAGCCTTATAGGTTTGAATTCTTTAATGTCTCGCTGGACTAAATAAAACAATTCTCAAGTTATCAAAATGAATGTAAATCACTGCTTCTCTCACTTTACATACTATATTGAATAGATTTTTTTTCTACATTTACATTCTGCCAAAAAGAGGTATCTTATAATCACACTCAAAAACAAGTCTTATCTTTATGAATTCTCGAATGACTCACTGAACTGAATAAAACAATTTTCAACTTATTAGAATGAATATAAATCAACAATTCAGTCAAAAAAATCTAATCTAAAAACAGGTCTCATACTGTTTAGTCATCAGTTTTAATCACTGTAATAACTCACTGACTAAATCAAAAGATGCTAAACTTATCAGAATAAATATATATTAACATTTCTCTCACTTTATGTATTATCTTGGATTGATTTTTTCTAAGTACCTTCAAATTTTGCCAAAAATGTTATCTTATAATAACAGTCAAAAACAAGTCTTATTTTTATGAATTCTCCAATGACTCACCAGAGCAAATAAAACATTGACAAAAAAAATAAATAAATATAAAAAAATGAAAATGCTGCAAAATATGTCTCTTATTCTTTTAATCACTGTATTGGCTCACTGACTGATTCTCAACTTAACATTATGAATACAAATCAACTTTTCTCTCATTTTCTTTTTTCATATCTTGGATGGATTTTTTCCAAATGCCTTTGAATTTGGCCAAAAAGAGGCATCTTATGATCACACTCAAAAGCAAGTCTTATCTGATTGAATGAATCACTGGACTGAATAAAACAATTCTCAACTCATTAAAATAAATATACGTTAATATTTTGCTCGACAAATACATGCTCAAATAAACAAGCCTCATGCTCTGTAATTGTCCATCTGGATCAAATTCACTGACTGAATAAAACAATTCTTAACCTTTTTAACATTTTGCTTACTTTATACATTATCTTGGATGGATTTTATTTCCAAATTGTCTATGAATTTGACCAAAATAAGGTGTCGTATTACCATGCTGCCTACCTAATGGATCAGCCTTAGTGTCTGCCTTATAATGCAATCCAGGAATAGGCAGTTTATTATGCTTTTGTATTGTTGTATTGTAGCCAATTTCTGTATTGTTCTACTAATTGACACAGTCTGAGAGCAAATATTCAATGAAATAAATGGCTGTAAAGTTTACCAAAATAAACAATGAGTGCTGACAGAGATCAATATCCAGCATCTCACAGTTTTAATCATCAGCGCGGACAGTAACGCAGAACCAATTGGAAACTAATGTAATAAATTCAATCATCTCAATCGGTGCCGAACGCCATCAGGCTCTTGTTTCTCTCTTTCCATATTTATAACCCACAGCTGTCTCGCTCACTTCAGTTTAGCCAATCGGCCGTTAATTGGGGGTTTGGCACCGGGTGAGATTTTGTAAACATGAATCAGCAGAGCCGCACGGTGACGGATCGGAAAGTACAGATGAAGCCGATCTCGCCAGTTGAGGCCATCGATTTCTGCCAGAGCTTCTTAAGCCTTCAGCACGGCGGGTCAATATGGATTTGATATACGCGAGTTTAAAACGAGCTGAAAACATACAACCCGCGTACCGTGGGCAGCCGAGTCAGCAGAGACGAAATTAAAATGACAAAGGTGGCTTTGGGATGCAGATATCGACTGGAGAGTCAGGACCATGTTTGGCGAGTTTGTCTCGCTGATAATGTCTGTGCCAGAGGAAATAACACGGCCGTGCGAAACTCCTACAGGGACCAAAACATTGACTGTAATCACATTTCCTGGGAGCAGGAGAGAGAGAGAGGGAAGATGCCTCTGTGAGAGGGATTAATTGAATCCTGTGGATACACACGGCCGGGGGTGAGCATGAACCGCACACAGCTTTAGACGCCATGCTGAAGAGACAACGTATACATGCACGCTATTATAAAGAGCCGGAGTGATTCCCGTGCGCTTCTGATCAGTCTTAAAGCACCAGCCTCTTCTAACTGCTATTTATGGGCAATTTCATTTCAGACAAGCTGTGCAGTAGAAGGTGATCATCGATGGGCCTGGTTGAGCAGCGTGAGCCTGATATTGAGCTTTCCATCACATCAGTAGGTGTTATAGTAGAATTAACCATGGCACCTCTTCGAGCAACGCATGAATCAGTGATTTTGAACGAACTGGTTAAATAAAAGATTCAGTCACTGAACAAATCAAAAAGTCACTGAAACAGTGATTCACTTATTTAAACAAATCACTTGTCAGCAGCTACTGGTGTAATAAAATAATCTGAAAAAATAATGATATATTAATATGTTAGGTAAATGCCTAATAAATTGGCATGAGTCTTCAAAGCCAATCAAAACCATGTTTATGAACCGAAATAAAAATACATAGTAATAAACAGCAATAATTATTTAGAAAAGTTTGGAATCACTGTTTTGTTTTTCCGCAGAGATGCATTGAATTGCTTTAAAGTGACAGTAAAGACATTAATGTAACAAAAGATTTTGATTTTAAATACAAAATTTTTTTTTTCAACTTTCTATTCATCAAAGAATCCTGAAAAAGACCATGTATCACATTTTTTTACAAAAGCATTAAGCAGCACTACTGCTTTCAACACTGATAATAATAATAATAAATGTTTATTGAGCAGCAAATTAGAATTATTTCTGAAAGATCATGTGACCCTGAAGACTGGAGAAATTATGCTGTAAATTCAGCTTTGATCACAGGGATATAATGCATTTTACAATATATTCAAATAGAAAACAGCTATATTCAAATTTCACAATATTATTTTATTCCCTAACCAACTGTTTTTGCTATTTAAAGTTAAACCAAAGATACTACTGTCTTAATAACACTTAACAAGATAAAGCAGACAAGGGAAGGAACTGCAAACCTACAAACTTGAAGCATAACAGCCAGATAAATAGCGTAATGTTCACAATGTGTCGTAATTTCATATTGCTCAGCTCTAGCTCACGCAACATTTTGCTCCACTATCAAACATCATCACAGTCCAAACTGCTTTTACGCCACTAGGCTTTATGATGTTTTTCAGGGACCGTCTCTAAATTCTTGATGCCATTCCAGTGTCAAAGATCTTCCACAGGATATCCTCATGTCCGTAAATTTAGCTGAACTCAAAAGCTCAAGGTTATTTACAGTTTTCTAACAGCTGTCATACAGCCATTATTGCCAGGAAAGAATGTGCACATCATCAACCTTTGACACTGAAAGCCCAATAAATCGGCAGGAAGCCACTGAACCCAAGATTGATGATCTTATCCTTCCCCAGCTACTGTCACGGCTACAGAAAGATGACTTTCATAAAGATCAAACTCTTCTGTAGAAGTTTTCCTGTGTTTGTGAAACTAAAGTGTCTCTTGCTAAGGAAAAATACTGGAACTGAATGATTTTCACACCATTCGGTCCCGTTAACGAGTCTTTAACGTCTACATTCTTTCACTGTATTAAAATACACCAGTGATCACTGCCAGGTGCATGCCGGTTGGAAAAATCTGCCTGACCCAGTGTTACTATCGTTAACTAAAAATATATATTTTTAAAAATTAATTAACTGAAATGAAGCTGAAATAAAATACAACACAAATATTAGATGAAAAAAAATTACTTACAAAAAAGTTTGTCTTGTCAACTAACTGAAAAAAAAGAAGTTTAAATTGAAGTGCTAAAATGACTAGAACTGAAATAAAAAAATTAATTAAAGCTTTATTATTAAATATAAACATTAAAGAAAACAAAATCACATAGCAAAGTGCTTATTACAAAATATTAGTGCTGTCAAACGATTAATCGTGATTAATCGCATCCAAAATAAAAGTTTATGTTTACATAATATATGTATGTGTACATTTATTATGTATATATAAATACACACACATATAGTATATATTTTGATATGTATTTAAGTGCATATATTTATATTATATATAAATATATTTAACATATAAAAATATTTTTCATGTATTTATATATACATAATAAATATACACAGTATACATACATTGTCACGGTTGCCTACTGTGAGGAGCGAGGAAATGAGGGATTTCACACAGAACAGTCTTTAATAATCCACAGGAGGAAACACAGGGTAGCTAGGAGTTACACGTAGCACAAGGACGTTAAGAACTGACAAACACAGACTGGAGCTAAATACACAGAATAATTGGGAAGACACAGGTGTACGGGATGACTAATTAAACTAAACGAGGACAGGAACAAGACCAAATAAGGGAACACTAGAACAGAAACTGGGGCAAAACAGAACATAGACAGTCCAGAATCCTGACATATCGCCCCCCTCCCGGAAGGTGCATGAAGGAGACAGGAGGGGCCCGGAGCAGGAGGAGCCAAGCAGGACCCAGGCTACAGCCATGATGGCGACCCACGATGGAGCCGACGGAGGGAGGAGCCATGGTCACTGACTCCAGGGGGATGACCAATGGCAGCGGAGCAGGTGGTGAAGGAGCACGAGGCGGAGACGATATATATATATATATATATAAAAATATAAAAACACTATAAATGAACCACAAGATTAGTCTATATAAAATACTGTGCAATAAAGTTTTGAAAACAGTTCACTTTTTTATCTGAGATCTCCTTTCTCAGAAGGTAGTTTAAACAAGAAGCGACAAAGTGTTTGCATGAGTAGAGTAATAGGCTGCACAACATGTGTATTTATTTACACAAAGTTTCTCTCTACTTTCTCAGAAGAATGATAGTAAAATGAATAAGGCCAAAAAAGGAATACTTTGCCATCATTTACTTTCATGTCGTACCTATTCCATGACAATCTTTTGTCTGTGGATAAAAAAAGCAGAAATCGCATGCAGATTTTTCCACATGATAACCATTCATAGCAACCACGTAAAGATCAAAAAACACATAAAAACTACATAAATGAACTAAAAACCAAAACAGTCTATATGACTCTTTTGCTATAAAGTGTTGAAATCAAGTCCGATTTTTTTTCCCAAGATCTCCTTCCACAGAAGAAATTTTGGAACAACACAGTATGTACAAATAATATGCAACGTGTATTGATTTTACACAAAGCATCTCTGAACTTCCCCAGAAGAGTGACAAAAAAGGGTTTTCAGCCAAAAATAAGGGTGAGTGATGACAAAATATTCACATTTTGCCAAATCCACGTTGTTCTTTATTCTGTGGATACAAAAGAACAAACTGCATGCAGCTCTTTTCAACATGACAACAATTATATAACCACATCAAACTCAAAACACACCAAAAGGGTAGACTCTTGTGGTATAAAGTATTGAAAACTTTCACAGAAGGAATTTTAGAGTTATATAAGTTGGAGAAAGAAGCAATGAAGTGCTTTGCATGATTTAAAGAACAAAAACAAAAATTTCCCTCAGTAGAGTAATATTAAACTTGAGACTGCAACACGTGTATTTATTTAAACAAAGCATCTCGGCTTCCTCAGAAAACTCAAGATAAATGAATACAGCCAAAAATTAATATTTTGTCATGTACTTACCCTCTTGTTGCGCCAGGAGAAATGGCATGCATATCTTTTCCACATTATAACAATTCATAGTGACCACATCAAGCTACAAAAACACCATATATGAACCAAAAAATCATAGTTCCTATGCTAAAAAATAATTAAAAACAGGTCAGGTCAGTTATCATTATTTAAATTTTTTTTGGAAGAACATGAGGTGGATAAAGAAGAGCTGAAGTGCACAAAAAATTTATTTATTTACACAAAGCATCTCTCAACTTGCTCAGAGACTCAAGATAATGGAATATGGGCAAAAATGAATATTTTGTCATCATTGACTCACCGTTATGTAATTTCAAGCCCATTTCTTTCTTATGTGGGACACAAATGGAGAATCTTCATGCAGCTATTTTCTATTTGAGTTCTATAATGACGTCAAAATAAACTTGCACTGGACTGAAACATTTTAAATTGAGTTTCTGCAGTGTCATGCTATCGACAGAGTGACGGAGAAGTGAAATCCAGGAAGCGCTGGAGACTAGTCTGGGAATTGCTGCTCAAGCGCTGCCCTCTTAACACAGCAAGACCCATCAAAGTCTATTGGAAAGACAATGAATCTGTGCCAAATGGAAGCCTTCAGACATCTGTATCCCTGACTGTATTATTTAAAAACTCCTCTTCTTGTGTCACATTAGAGTGAAGCCGAGAAGCGTGTGAAGCACAATGACGTCCTGAAGAGGTGAGGAATTATTCATAAGAGAGTCCTTTGAGAATATCTGTATGCTAGACAAACAAGAAAAACAGCAATAGTTGAAAGAGATAAACAGATGGATATTTACTGGCCATGTGCTTCACACAAGCTCAAGTGGAAAAGCAAGAAGTGGAGGAAATGGGAAGTAAATCCTGCTGTAAAAACAGCATAAAGTGGTCCGCTGCTCTTAGTAGGCAGGTTTCAGGCTGGTTTCCACCAGCCAAGCTGGTCTAAACCAGGATGATCCTATTTCCATACCTTACAATAGACACTGAAATGAACAATATCAACAGCATGTAAAATGTAAATCCATTTACATACATAAAACTGTAGCATGCCTTAATTCTGGTCACAACTGCAGGTAACCGAGTTCAAAACCCAGACAGAATCCCGCTTTGTCCAAGACAGACATTTGTAATAGTAAAATGTATTTATAAACGGACTCCAGATGGGACTAATAAACGTCATTTGCACAGCTATATGATGTTATCATCAGGGCTCAACATGCATGAAAAATCAGTGGAACACTGATGATGTTATGGGAAACATTAACATGTGTTTCACTCATTTACTGATTTTGTGTGTGTGTGTGTGTGTGTATACAGCATGCATTCTGGTTCTGAAGAGTCACAGAACACAATGAAATCATTATAATCTAAAATTAGGTAAAAGCATTAACAAATGTGAAGCATTTATTATAAAAACAATCAAATCAACCATGAATTCAACATTATATGCATCTCAAAGGATTTGTAAACATTTGTAAGTTTCTAAAGGTTTCTATTTTTAGCTGCTGTAAAACATTAATATTGCATGTTTCATCATCAACACAAATGTATGTGTTTGGTAAGATGTTTGAATGCTTTTGGAAGAAGTTTCTTCTGCTCACCAAGGCTTCATTTATTTGATCAAAAGTAGAGTCGAATACAGTAATACCGTGAAATATTATTACAATTTAAAACACTGTTTTCTATGCAAATATATTGTAAAATGTCATTTATTCAGTGATGCGCAGCTGAATTTTCAGCATCATTACTCTAGTCTTCAGTGATCCTACAGAACTCATTCTAATATGCTGATTTGCTGCTCAAAAAACATTTCTTACTATCATTTTTGACAATAATTGCACTGCTTGATATTTTTGTGTAAAAAGAGATGCATTTTCTTCAGGATTCTTTGATTAATTGATAGTTCATCATTCATTTGAAATATAAATATTTTGTAACATTATAAATGTCTTAAATGTTACTTTTGATCAATTTACTGCATGCTTGCTGAATAAAAGAATCAATGCAATTCTTGCTGACCCCAAACTTTTGAACAGTAGTATGTGAGCTAAAATAAAGTGTTATGAATATATATACAGTATATTACCAATCGGACATAGAGAAGTTTAAAAAAAAATCAAGATCAAGATCAATTTACAAGTTGCATCACATGGAATTCTGCATTCTACAGATCTAAATAGCTTTATGCATAATTTTAAACTGCTACATTTCTTCTATAACAGATGCCATGAGCTGATTACATAATATCTGGTGTTTTATTTTAATATGAGAACAACAGAATCAATACCCTGCCATTCCCAGCATCATTATAAACACCAAACGTTGCACAATGCTGACTTAATCATCACTCAAAATCAACACAAAAACTAGTAACAACCTTGTAAAGATTTTACAGTGCTGCTTAGTTGTTTTCTGGCACCATATTGCAAGAGCTACAAAACTCTAGTGTGGTCTGTTTTTATGAGCGAAGTCAAATCAAGAGAACTTACACTGGAAACAACAACAACGGGACCGCCGGCGTGCCAGCTGAGGCCGGATATTGAAAAAACAGCGCAGTGCAATCCATAACTCTGTCCCCGAAATTACATTTCTTCCTCAGACAGAGAGCAGTTCACTGACTCAACACACAACATGGCCCAAAAACATTGTGTATTGAGGCGGTGAGATGGTTAGCTTACTGAATTCACTTCCAACGTTTGTTCACTAAAGGCAATTATGCAATAAAAGTTTTTTTTTTTTTAAGTGCCAGAATAGCAAAGAGGCCAGAGTAGGTCCAGTTATAAACATGCAATGAAACCTGCTGGAGGTCATGAGATTGGAAAGGAACTGTAACATTTATTTTAGCACTGCTTGTTTTGGCAACAACTACTGTCATTGCATTACTGTATATTTGCAATATATTTCCCCAAACTATGGCTCAAGCAATGTCTTAAATTCAAATAAAATAAACAAGAGGGTAAAAAAGGAAATTCATGGAAAGGTTAGAAACGAGAATCAGACGGGCTCCATCAGACCAGATGTCTTTTGTTCATATGGACTTGTTTAAAATGTTGGCTAAATTGAGTTTTTCTTCTCCAACAGTGTATTACATATAGCGGGGCCCAATGTCATCGCTTTGACAAAGGCTCAGAGGAAAAAACTTCAATAACTCTCTTTATGACCTCCAAAATTCAGAGGTGAATGCAATTTCCTCAGGACCCTTTGTTTAAATTTGCCCCAAGAGAAAAGACAGACTGTTCTCCTCATATCCAGCACTTATAGTCACACAAACACGACGGGAACGCAAATCAGGCAGCGGCTAATATCGCAAACCTCTCAACAAGGCCCATATTAAACAAACAAGCAAGCCCAATAATCAATTCCATATTCCTAATCCCATCCAAAATGTCATTTGTCAAACTAAATGCTCTTCTAACAAAGGTTCGTCACTGGTTGTCACATTTCTGGCACGTCTTCAAAGAGGTTTGTCTTTATCCAAAGCCTGGGTCCTCCAGCACTCCGAGCACAATGAATTCTCTCATAAAAACCCACCCAGACTTGGACGGATGAAGTGTGGGAACCATCAGGAGTCCTGCAGTGAAGGAGCTGGGATGCCTTCCCAAAGCCGAGGGGAGCGTGCATGTTTGAAATCAGGAAAAGCCTAGAGACTCGGTTTCCTGTTTTTCAGGCCTGTCTGAGCATTCAGCATAGCTTCTGTTGAAGTGAACAACAGTCAACAGAGGGAGGAAATTAGCGAATAAATATGCAGATTTGCCTCACTGAAATACGCCGGGAAGATGAGACAATAATTACCACACCAGCTCCTTCAATACACGAGATCTGGATGCAGATCCGTGCTACGCTTCGACAGACTGTTAGGCTTTTAAGCAAGTAAACGCCACCTGTTTTGTATTTCCAAGTTTTTTCTCCTTTCGCCAAACACATCAGCGAGAAAAGAGTTGCAAACATGGAAGACGAATAGATTGCCCCCCCCCCCCCCCCCCCCCCCCCCCCCTGCGCGCTCCGGAGGAC
>NW_015506467.1:580996-597458 GCF_001515645.1 Sinocyclocheilus grahami | reverse complement strand
CCCCCCCCCCCCCCCCCACTTCTATCTCCTGAGGGTTAGACGGAATTCCAGCAGTCTTTGGCTCTCAGATATTTGTCATCCCTCATCTACCCTTTGATCCCAGTGCAAATCTTTGCCTTCCAAGCCTCCGTCTCTGCACTCCCTCCCATCATCCTTTTCTAATTAAGGCCAGACTCTCACTGTAGACTCGCCCTGAGACCTTGAATTTCCTCAGTTCTGTAACCCCAAAAAACAATCAGACAAGAGCAGCTTCTGCGTGGGCAAACGGAGAGGAATGAGGCAGATCTTCTTGATTTAGCTTTCCTCATCGTGAATGCACACCCTATTATTGGTGAATCACTGTTTTGAGTTATGCTGCTAAAACGATGCCATGCAATGATGTCAGAACATTTTCCGATTATGGATCAAATGTGGTGGCTTATTTTAAAACGCGCAATGATGTTTGTGCCATTTGGTTCACCAACTTTCAATCTAAGTATCTATGATAATATGTGAATTTCAATTGGCCACAGCAAACAGGATATTGAATTTGAATTGCTGAATAAAGAGACCAACCAACAATTAAAATTCTGTCACATTACCCCAATCCTTAAAACACAACAGACGATTTTGAAAACATTTCAAATTAAAGCGGTCATATGATGCGATTTCAAGTTTTCCTTTCTCTTTGGAGTGTTACAAGCTGATTGTGCATAGATAAGATCCCTGAAGTTGCAAAGACTAAAGTCTCAAAACCAAAGAGATATTCTTTATCAAAGTTAAGACTCTGCCACGCCTCCCTAAAACGTCTCGTTCTAACACTCCCCCACATATCTACCTCACTATGTGGAAATATTAGCATAATGCCGCCCAAATGTGCACGCAAAGAAAGAAGGCGTGGTTTCAGGAACCGCAGTTAGTGTTGAAGCAGCATGTCAGGGAGACGCTGTGTGTTTCTAGGCGAAAGCAAAAGCACTTTATTTGGCCTTCCGAAAGTAGATGCATTTAGGAATCTTTAAGATCACTTACAACAGAACAGCAATGCATTTTATGGACGACCGTTTTGTGAATCTAGGAGAGGAGGTAATTCTGACTTTGCTATGACAATCTGGCGCTTCTGAATCAGCTACTGTTTTGTTATTAGTTTAAGTATTTGCTATTGACTGTTCAAATGCGGAGTTTTGCGCATCGTGTATGTGCGTGTGCGTGTGTGTGTGCGTGAGCGAGAGGCGGGGCATAGAGGACCTACAATAATGTACAGTATTTGAAAAATAATCTGTTTTTTGAACATTAAAGCATGTCGACATATTCTGTTACACCAAATACACAAAATAATGATCTTTAAAAAAGTATCATATGACTCCTTTTAAACTACACTTCCAGTCATTATTTATTTGGATTTTCAGATATTCAAAAACAATTTTGATTCTAACTCCTTGCATTTAAATTCCACTAACAATTTTGCACCCTATTTCCTTTCTCAAATTCAAATCAGATTCAGAAATGGATAAATATAACAAAGGGCATATAAACATTTGGCACAACACAACAAAGTCAAATTAATTTGCGTATGGCATAATTAACACAGCAGGAAAAAATAAACTGAATTTATTATAAATATTTTTAGCAATTATGGTTGCTATGTTGAGGCTCTGTCATATTTGCTTCGCTATTTTTCTTTTCTTTTCATATTACGCATAAATATTGCGGAAACAAGAATTAAACCTCAAGCTATCACAAATAATGAATGTTGATTAATAATGAATTGACTGCAATCAAAACATCACCAAATCCTGAGGCAGTGTTGATCTGGTTTTATGTTTGTAAGTTTAGAAACAACAGTAGAATTTAATTCCACTTTTATTTCCTTTTATTTTTTTATTCAAATCAGATTCAGAAACAGGCTGTAACACCTGAAAATGCAGTAAGCATATAAATATTTGGCTGCATATGTTGAGACTTTGTGTCATACTTGTTATACTACGTTTTCATATTATGCAGCAATATTGCAGAAATAAGATCAAGCCTCAAGCTATCACAAATAATGGATGTTGATTAATAATGGACTGGTTGCATTTGCATTAAATCGTGTGACTTCATGATCACCAAATCCTGGAAGGGCTGGTTTCAATGGTAGTAAGCTTGGAATCACCAGTAGAATACTGCTATTTTTTCTCTAAGCCCTTTTCACTTTGTAGGTTTTCTGTGACCAAAGGGCAGTCAGGGATGATTTTTGACTGCTAAAATCAACACATGCCTGCGCCGTGCTCTTTTGTGACTCCGAGTGCAATGCATGCATTATGCAAACAGTCACCATGACTACAGATGACAGGCATCAAGGAAAAGTAGAATTTCTAAGAGCTTTTGTTTAAAAAAAAAATGCATGCAAACGCAAGAGAAAAAACATGATCAAACATACGCACTAAAACCATCAAGGCAAGCAAAAACATGTAAGCATGACCAGAACAAAAATGCATGGCTATTCCAGCATTTATAAGGATCATTTGATGTTTGCGGGGCTAATTTTCTCTGAAGCACCAGCAGGGCGACCTTTAAAGTGAGTAGCATTGCCGTGAGCACTATATCATAGCCGAGCCTGTCCTGAGTGTTAAAGATCCAGTAAAACAAAGTGCCGTGACCCGGGTTCTTCTCTATTGTGTGTTATCTCTCGGCCTTGTCATCTCGTTCTATTCTGATTCCACTCCGCTGCACCTAACCTTCCCAGAACAATGGAAACGGTGAGCTAAAGGTTTCCCGTCCCGTATGCGCAGCTGATGGACGCTCACCCCCTCAACGCTGAGCCGCAGGGACACGATACCGCGCTCGGGCTCGTTTAACAGCCTCACGGAGAGAGGCAGGGAAATTCAAAACCGTCCAATTAAATAAAAGATCTGACAGCGTGCCAAGCCACGGGTCTGTTGAGGAATATGGTGAACGCCTTCTGGTTTTATCTAACGTGAGGTTATTAAGCCAGTGTAGGTCATGTTCCAATAATCTATGTCTTAATATATTGGCTAACATATTAAACTCTCAATTTTTAAAGATGGAAATCATATTAGTAACTTTAGTACTTCAGAATAGGAATGACCCCTCTGGATGAGTAGCAAATCTCATATCCTACGTGTTGAATATGACAATCAAATGCATAAAGATAATGCAGTCCATATAATATTTATACGATTATATGAGTCTACTCCAGGCCTCGGGAATAAAGAGGAGCAATTACACTGTCATCCTGGTGCTCTCAGCCCTCCTGAAGGGATCCCATTAATCTCATCGAGGACTTCAGAGCGGGGCTGGAAAGAAGACTCATTTGTCTAAAGATCTCCCTGAGAATTTCTGTCATAACGATAACGCCACCCCAAGCTAATACTGATGAGATGATCGCATGAGAATTTCCCCACAATTCCCTGTATTTTTATTTTATTTTTTTGAATTTTCTCATTTTCACATTCCATTTTTATTGTAATTCCTTACATTTAAATTCCACTTAAAAATTTTAAATTCTGTAATCAAATTCAAATCAGATTCAGAAATTGACGGTGCATAATAACTGAAAATGCTGCCAGCATTTCAACAAAGACAACAAAGTCAGATGTATTTGCGTATGAAGTGATCAACACAACTTATGTTCACAAAGTAAAAATATTTAATTTTAAGTAATTATTGTTGCTATCTAGAGACTTTCTGTCATTCTTGTTATACTAGTTGTTTTACATCATGCAGAAATATTGCAGAAATAAGACAAAAACCCAAGCTACGTGTGATTCTATTCATTTCTCCGGTTATAAAATGGTTATAAAAATGTACTTGTTTGCCAAAAAATTAATTGTCAAATTTTCATTAGATTAAAAGATTAATTAAATTGTTAATGTTCCATGCATTCATTTGATTAGCACTGTTTTTAATAAGAATTTTTTTATTACATCATAAATCCAAAAGAATTTAAATAGACGACACAGAATTTCTGGAAATCAAATCAAATCAAATAAAAAAACTGAATTCATAGGTTTTGTTTTTTTGCAATTATGGTTGCTACACTATATTAAGATTTTGTGTCATACTTGTTATACTAGTTTTCATATGATGCTAAATATTGCAAGAAATAAGATGAGCCCCAAGCTATTTTGAACCAATGAGATTTCATTGTGGGCGGGGCTAGAATTTGAGCGACTTACAAACTTCTCCCAGATGATTAGAACAAAAGCTCACATTAACAGAAGAGAGATTCAATTTACGACTGGCACCATATATTAAATCACACCTGGTTAGAGCGCATGTAAAACTCGAGCGGCCGCAGACCTCTGAAAACACAGCTTGAGTCCACTGGGAAAGCTCAAACCCCACAATCATCTTAACCAACCACAACAGCAGAGCCTAACAGCGCTCTGGTCTGCACAGAGCTTGCATTAGTAGAATTCATCAGTCACTTTCATGAGCCACGTGTTAAACCAACTGACATTAATATATACATTAAGAACAAGCTGGAGGAGCCGTAGAACAAACACAGACTCCAGATGTTTATCATCTCCATATTCATGACAACTTTCACATGCACCATTCCTCATTTTTCCATTTCGAAACAATGAGTCCATGCTCCTCTGCATCAGAACCGGCAGTCATTTATTATTCAGGTATAATGGCTGCATTTCCTTAAAAAAAGTTTGCAAAACTAGAGTTAGGGAAGCTTTTGTGAACTTGTTGAGGAACTTCTGAGCCTGCCAAACTGTGATAGTTTAAAGCAGTTCAGCTATAAAAAATGAAAAATAAAAAAAACAATTAATAGGGAAATTTTTGTATTATTTATATAATATTTTTGCTTTATTTATTTTTTTACATTTTTAGTTTTTATATAATATTTGCATAGGTTTTAGCAATTTTGTTATGCACTTTCGTACATTTTTTATTATTTTAGGTTATAGTATGTTTGTTTATTTATTTATTTAGCTTTAACTTATTACTGCCAAAATTCTAAATTTCAAGTTTTATTTATTATTTATATTTTATTTCAGCTTTATTTCAATTAACAAAAACTTTTTAACGGTTTTAGTTTCAGTTACCAACAATAAAGCAGGAAAAATATATTTTAAATTTTGTGTATGCATATGTATATTACTTAACATTTTTACTTTACATGCAATAAAATATGTTTTCATTTTTAAATCACATTAATGCACTTCTCTTTTTGCACAAGTTAGACAAATAAATAAACCTTGCAGACATGCACATATATTCCTCTATTTGTGTCAACCACAGCAATTAACAACTTTATTAAAATAAGAAATTCATCTAACTGAATGTACTGCTTTGTGGTAATGCATTAACTATGAACTGACAGTCCTAACGTAATTTATTACTAAAATAACATAATATATACCTTTGTTATATTATATATTACATTTACTAAATTACATTTATATAAAAGAGTGTGTTGATTTATACTGTTTGAAAAAATGAGAAAATATATTTTATAAAAAAGTCTGAGCTACTATCAAGCTGCTGAAAAATGTAGTTAAGTTATTTTTTAGTTAAGTTACTCCGTCAAACTGTGCAGAACCTATATTTCCTGCTGCTCGTAACACATCATATATTTTGCAGCTCATAATGCGGTATCTGCCTCCTTTGCACAATTTCTTCCCCATGCAGCACTTCGCTGGTGTCTGCAGATGAATGGAGGAACCTTTTGACTTGACACAAGCTGTATTTAAGGAGAACAGAACGCACACCAAGCGCTCGACTATTCATCACACAAACCTGTCAATGCAGCAAGGACGCGTATGAAAAGTACCAGCCTATAAACAATGTAAGTGTGTGTGTGTGCATTATTAAAGGCAAGAACATACTGAGTGAATATGCATGGAAGAGGGTGTGGTGTGTACCGTGAGGGTGTTTAGCGGGGAAGGGATCAATCACAGACGCTGAAGGTGTGTTCAACCATATGGGAGCCATCTGGGACTGAAGGCCAACCATCATCACTGCTGACACCCAGCAGCATGGAAGTGTCACGGTGAGCCCACCACAGCGCTGGTCACAAGGTCACACTAAAGGAGACTAGCTGAGGAAAAAAGAGGGATGTTGAAGAACTAGTGGTATGTAGAAAGAGTTTTGACTAGCATAAGTTTTGTCTACATATCCTGTCAAAGAACCAGTCAGGAAGAGACTTGATTGACATGTGACCAATCCGTTTGTTTTGTTTTTATGTGCTGCTTGAGATAAAGGAAATTCCAAATCCAGGATTTAACATCAACACACAGACAATGTGCTGCAAACTGTCAACTCTGAGGAAATTAGCATAAAAGTTCAGATTTTGAGAGCAGAACTTTTGATCATTCAAAAACAGCAAATCAATTCTGATTATTTAACAGACATAACTTAGGAAATAAAGTGATGATGTCATGATCCTTCAGAAATCATTCTAATATGTTGATTTGCAGTTAAATATTTTGTGGAAACCATGATACATTTTTATAGGATTCTTTGATAAATAGAAAGTTTAAAAGAACAGGTCATATTTGAAATCGAAACCTTTTGTAACATTATAAATGTTTTTACTTTTGATCAATTTAATGCACCCTTGATTAATTAAAGTAGCAATTTCTATAAATGTCATTTTAATTAATTTCATTTTATATATATATATACATATATATATATATATTTTTTTAAGGCAGGGTTTCCCAAACTGGGATTCTCAAATTAGTTAAACATAAAAATGTAAAATATAATATAATAAATAAAAAACGAACAAAAATAAAACACTTACTAAAAAAGATAAAATATTTCATTATTAAAATATTTTATATATTTAAATATTAAAATATGTATAAAATATTTATTTTTGTCTACCTGCATGTCATGTGTAGTTAATTATTAAAATATTAACTTTAAAATCTATGGAGGTGTTTTAAATAAATATTTTAGATAAAAGGTGTTCAGCTGACAAAAAAGAATTGGTAAACCGTGCTTTGCGGCATGAGAATTTTTCATTATTATTATCATTATTAGTCAACAAAATATTAATTTTTCTACTTTACAAATACCAGGTGCCTTATTCCTATTCTTTATATATATATTGAACTAAAAACAGCCCCCAAAAATAATTTTAAATCTTTATCAATATTTGCCACCATCCTTCAAACCACTTAAGTTGTACCCATTTGTCAGCAGGAAGTTTTTTTTTTAGTATTATCACTTTTACTTATATATTTTAACACATACAGGTCAGAATAAGTATATTGTTTTATTATTTACATAAATATATACGTTCTGCTGAATGATGATGGAACATTATTTCACCCATATTTTAACATTTTATTTTCACAACATTTAATATGCTTTTATAAAGTCACTTTTGTCAATTTAATTTGATGCAGACACCAAAATAGGACGTCTATTGACATCTCTGACCCAAAATATTTTCACATTATAAAACACATGAATTAAAAAGATTCAAAACAGTAAAATGAAGATTATAAAACTTACAGGTGCAAATCTAAACTCTGATTGGATGAGCAAAGCAGTCGTACGCGGCCCTACTATCACAGCTCATTAAATAGACGCTTGTGCATTCAGCGGGTGTACCTGGCCCAGGAGAGCTGTACAGGGATGTGAAGGAAGAGGAAACCGTGAGTGAGTTAGCGTTCATTACACGCTCCACTACCTCCAACACAGCCCATCTCAGAGCTCCTGCCATCAGTCACAGTGACACTGTCCTCACTGCAGTCCTGTAGACACGGACCATCACTCTCACAAAGCCCTGTCCCCCACGGGCCCACAAACACACACACACACACACACATTACCTGATACACACCAGCACAGACATATCAAATCGAGGTATCTGCAACACACCAGGGATCACTCGATAGCAAAATTTCAGCTTCAGTACTACGACACCAGCTCTGAGACCTCAGCATCATAACTAAGGCATTCATGCATGCAAATATGCATATCATATAATGCAAACATAAACCAATCACTTAAATATACATTAAATCTATAATTCCCATGCAGATAAGGAGCTTATTTAAGTCTAGCAGGTCATAGAATTTAAAACAAAATGCAATTAAGCTACTAAAGAGTAAAATATATTTAAATTATCCAACTGTTCAATGATACAGTCATATGTTTCTGGTACAAATACAATGAACAGATAAATTTACACTGAACACAAACTGAAAAAGGGATTAAAAATTAAAGTTAAAACATAGTAAAGTATCATAATTTAACAAAATATTCCATAAAAAAATAGAAACCCTGAAATTCATCGCAAGGACTTGTATCTGTAATCTTACATCAACGAACTGATTCATGAAAATGAACCCGACTTTCCAGCACTACACATATAAGAGAGATAGAGAATCGTTTGGAACGAACAGATTAAACAACAGTAACCCTCACCTGTGAATAAAATATATTCATGACACTTTATGATAACTCTTATTAGCTATTAACAAAATTACAGAGTTCAGATCAGTACAGATTAGTAGTATATGAGCAAATATGAATATATGAAACTCATTCATAACGTTCATAAATATTTCAATGCATCTTCACTATTGTGTTATAAATTCTATGAAGAGAACATGAATGTTCATGCATGCTGGCAAGTAGCCTACTAAGAAAGCTTGCTCATGAATATTAATTATGCTACGTGATGATCGTAGAACTTACTGACTAAAGGAATATGTTGCTAATTAACTGGCAAATAAAGATATAATGAGGGCATGGATCGTGAAAGAATATTTATGAATATGCAACATTTTCATGCAACTTATGCAACATAAGACAAACGTTTACGACGAAGCGGTTCACAAAAGTGAATAAGACTTTCCTGTGCAACATACGAAAGAGAGAACTGTTTAAAGGGATAGTTCACCCAAAAATGAAAATTCTGTCATTAATTACTCGTGGATATGTTGTTTACGTGGTTACGTATTACGTTCAGATCAAAGCGTAAACAACATATCTGCGTACATGCATTGTTTACGTATGGGATTCTCTCTAAAATGGTGCTATAGAGTGACGAATAGCCGAATAAGACGTTATTTTCGTTTTCTTTGTGCACAAAAAATATTCTCGTAGCTTCATAAAATTACGGTTGAACCACTAATGTCACATGGACTATTTTAACGATCTCCTTGCTACGTTTCTGAGCCTTGATCGTGGTAGGATCCTTGCTGTCTATGGGAGGATCAGAGAGCTCTCGGAATGCATCAAAAATAACTTAAAGGGGTCATATGATGTTGCTAAAAAGAACATTATTTTGTGTATTTGGTGTAATGAAATGGGTTTATGCGGTTTAAGGTTCAAAAAACACATTCTTTTCCACATACTGTACATTTCTGAAACGCGTCGATTTTTACAAAGCTCATCGGTCTGAAAAGCTGTGCCTTCTTTCTTTGTGTGAACATTTGAGCGGCGTTATGCAAATCTTGCTACACAGTGATGTAGACGTGGGGGCGTGTTAGAACGAGCCGTTTTAGGTAGGCGTGGCTGACTCTTAACTTTTATAAAGAATATCTCTTTGGATTTGAGACTTTGCAAATCTTCTTTATGCACCAAGAGCTTGTAACACTTCAACGAGAAATCGCATCATATGACCCCTTTAATTTGTGTTCCGAAGATGAACGAAGGTCTTACGGGTTTGGAACGACATGAGGGTGAGTAATTAATGACAGAATTTTCATTTTTGGGTGAACTATCCCTTTAAGATGAAGTGATTCAGTAGAATGAATCAGACTCTCCAATGCAATTTATGATAGAGAGAGAACCGTTCAGGATGAAGCAAATCACCAAAAATGTATTTGATTCGCCAAGGAGTGATTCATTCAAATAAATTTGACTCTTTAATACAGCAGAAAAGGACCGAGTGTGTGATTATTATTCCTCAGTTCACCCAAGTCTGTAGGCAAACTTGACATTAAAAACAGTGATGCAGTATGTAAAACTTAAGAAGAAATGATCATTAAGGTTCATGTCTCTGTATGTTTCTCAGCTGCATACATTTTAAATACAGTTTAGAAATATTACAGGAAATAAACATAAATTGTTAGTATTTAGTATTGTTTTTGTTGTTATTATTTTCAGTGTATGAGTGGTGGAATGAAATGAAAGACACAATACAAAACAAAGAAACAAAAGGAAAACCAAACAAAAGTATCTTAGTTGATCAGGCCAGCTGTAACTACTCAAGGCTTCTTTGTCAATAACAAATCAATTGATTTCTGAAATCAATACCAGGTCTGACCTCATCTCATAAGGTACCTCCTGAACTATTGGTCATCCAACGTGCTGTTTCATTCAGTGCAGCTACCAAATCAAACTGTGCCACAGATTCAAGTGAAACAGCCTGACAAATAGCTGGCCGACTCAACATGAAGCCTTTGGCATAATCACACCCTGCATTTGGATGGGATCCTGTGCAGATAGCATTGCCGCTAAGCTCATAATCATTAATTATGGCTCGCCTATCAATATGCAATTATCTCCACTCTTCAGCGCTACAGGGGCAAGAGGGGGTATAAAGCCACGTCACCGCTCTGGCTTTCCCAAATGCAGATTTCAGCACACGTGGCTTACCGATAGCATATAGCTCAATTCAAATCTATAGTTTGGCAAGGAGATCATGATTGCATTACCTCTTTTCCCAGGTGGGAATAGGGCAGCTGTGCCCTTCAACAAAAGCACTTAACCTGAATTGCTTCGGTAAACACCAGCCTGTGTAAATGGAACATGAGGAAAATGCAGCCTCAGGGTTGCCCAGACCAAAATGGTATTGCTTAGAGGTTGCTCTTTCATAGTTCAGGAGACTTAATGGGGTTCTCATTTATGTTTCATTCTAGTATGAACTTCATCTCAGATATTGCTCCTATACTCCTAAAGGAATAGTTCAGCTAAAAATGAAAACTTGCTGAAAATGTACTCACTCTAAGGTCATCCAAGATGTAAATGAGTTTGTTTCTTCATTGGAACAGATTTAGAGAAATGTAGCATTACATCACTTGCTCACCAATGGATGCTCTGCAGTGAATGGGTGCCGTCAGAATAAGAGTCCAAACAGCTGATAAAAACATCACAATAATCCACAAGTAATCCACACCACTCCAGTCCATCAGTAAACATATTGTGAAGAGGAAAAACTGCATGTTTGTAAGAAATAAATCTAGGAACTTTAAACCCGTTGTTTCTGACCAAATTATGAGTCTATAATCCATAATAACACTTCCTCTGGTGAAAAAAGTCCATCTCCTGTTGTCACTCACATCAAAATTCACGTACATATTTGTTTAGAGCTGTTTTAGACAGGTTTGGCTTGTAAGCGGTGCTTGATCTGTGCATATCTCTCTCCTGATTCAGATGAGACATTTTTTTTCACTGGAGAAAGCACTATTATGGAAACAGAATTCAAACAGACACAAACAACAGTTTGATGTTAAACATTTTTGTTTTAATGATGGATTTGTTTCTTACAAACACAAGGCTTTTCACTTCACAAGACATTAACTGATGGACTGGAGTGGTGTGGATTACTTGTGGATTATTGTGAGGTTTTTATCAGCTGTTTGGACTCTCATTCTGACGGCACCCATTCACTGCAGAGCATCCATTGATGAGCCAGTGATGGAATGCTACATTTCTCCAAATCTGTTCTGATTCAGCGTATTTAAAAATGGGGGGGGGTCAGAGATTCCATAGAAGAACAATTTTTGGTTCCCCAAAGAACCTTTCAGTAAACAGTTCCTAAAAGAACCATTTTTTTCTTAGTGTGAAGAATATTTTAATAATACAAAGAACATTTTTCCACAATAAAGAACCTTCTGATCAATGTAAAATTTCTGGGGATGTTAGAGGTTCTTCATGGAACCATAGATGCCAATAAAGATCCTTCTTTTTTTTTTGAGTGTACAATGCATGAGGAACAACAAAAATAGACACAAATGCAAGAATTATGGATAGAAAACAAACATGGATAGCAGCTGAAAAATTACATAGGAAAAGTGTGAGCACATATTGAGATCTTTGACATTTGATTGGTCAAACTACGCATACCAGAATTATCATTATTTTAATCATAATGACATTGAAAATGTTAATGCTACTTTGAACTAACCTCAGAAGTTTTCATTTCAGAAATATGGTCAAAAAGTTAAAGCTATCCAGGACAGCTTTCTGCCAAGTTAGGAGACTGTTTGAGACGATTTATAATTTAAGAGGTAACTTTTTAGGTGGCAAAGTGGGAATAGGACAATTACACAAGGTGTGAGAGAAAATATTCCAGAGATGGAAACAAATGATCTCAGATGTGCATACCTTCCCGGAAAGAAAGCACTTCTTTTGTCTTTGCTGTTTATTTTCTCTACACCTCCTTTTATAGTGATCCAGCCATTCCAAAAAAGCTTGTTAAAATTGGACATTTTGGGATCCTCTTCTATGGGTCTGGCAAACCGTAGTGAACATTAAACAAACGATGATTTGGAAAAAATCAAATGGGGATTATCATATTCCTCCTTAAGTTTATGAATGATATGAAAGTATGCTTATGAACTCTCACTGATATTGTAATTTTTTAAGCATTTATTTAGCTCAAAAACAAATTTTAATTTAATCTCATATAATTTTTTTTATAATTTTAATGTTAAACATTGCCCATTTAACTTATGAATGACATGCATGAATCAATGCATATGTACCTTCATTGATATGTCATTGCTGTTTTGTTTGTTGTTTGTTTGTTTGTTTTTATATATTTATCTGGCTCAAAACAATCATGCAAATATACATTTAAAAGTATTTATTAATTTAATTTAAATAATACATGTAAATATACATATTACTTCTATTTTTTATTTATTTACATATAATTTAAAAAAATAATCTTAATGTATTATATTCCACATTTATATTATGAATAATATGCACGAATCAATTCATATGTACCTTCACTGATATTTCCATAGTTGTATTATTATTAGTAGTAGTATTTTATATATTTTTTATTAGTATTTATCTGGCTCAAAACAATTATTTCTTTTATAAATATTTATTAGAATATTTAAATAATACAATTTATATTAAATAAATACACATTACATATATTTGTAAAAATTAATTACATATAATATTTAAGAATTTGAATGTAAATATAGATTTACATAATATAATTTGTATTCATATACATTACATGTTTACATACTAATTACACAACACATTTACATTTACTAATGACTTCTTTTTGCATAAATAAATAAATGTATGTATGTCTATTGCCAAAATTATTTGCTGGACTCAAAGAGTCATTCAGTTGCTAAAAATAAATAAGTAGAGCACATGCACTTAATGCTTTAATTTAAAAATGCAACTTGAGCACAAATCAATTATTTTCCCATTGTGTATTTGCACAATGCGGAGCACAAAGCATTCTCGCGGCCTGTCCTTCCGTTAAGAGCACGGACGCTCCGAGGTCAATTAGCTGTAGTCTCCGCTATCGGCCGGAGGAAGAGAATGTCTCTCAGACGGGCTCTGGGACAGATAATCAATGAGTGCTCCAGTCACACTCTGCTATCTGCACAGCACAATCGGAAGCTTTAGGGACCAGAATAACTTTCTTTTTCTCTAAGCTGATTGCAGTGAAACCGCCACACAAATCCCAGCCCCTCGCTTACTTTTGGCTTTATCCTGCCCGGGCCTGAAACATCTGCATGAATCCAGGGTGAAGTATAGGACCAACACTCCTGTCGCCCTGGGAAATGAAGAGCAGAGACGAGTATCTCCAATCAGCCCCAACCATCTATCAGCTTCAGATCAACTCAAGGTCAAGCTCAGACTTTTCCTACTTTTAAGATGATAGGCACAATAAGGCCTGTCGGCTCTGTCTGTGCTCCTCCTTAGGCTAGTGAGATCCTGCTCAGCATTATTATTAAAAATAAAGGTTCAAAAAAGGAATTAAGAGCCTAATGCCACAGAAGAATCATTCAATAGTAGGTTCCATATGTTTAGTTTGTAGTGACTATTTATATACACATCCACACTACTGTATTGTTCAAAGGTTTTGTAATGTTTTTGCAAGAAGCCTCATCTGCTCACCAAGGCTGCATTTATTTGATCAAGAATGCAGTAAAAACAGTAATTCTGTGAAATATTATTGCAATTTGAAATAACTGTTTTCTTTCTGAATGGATTGTGAATTGTAATGTATATCTTTGATGCAAAGCTGAATTTTCAGTCTTCAGTGCTTTAGAAATCATTCTAATACGCTGATTTCAAGAAACATTTTTTATTATTATCAATGTTGAAAAGGTTTCGCTGCTTAATATTTTTGAAATGTATATGTATTTGAAATATATGTTTAATAGATCATCATAAATGTCTATGTCATATGTATATGTGTATATATATATATATATGTGTGTGTGTGTGTGTGTGTGTGTGTGTGTGTGTGTGTGTACCTGGTATTTATCACACTATGGGGACCAAATGTCCCCACAAGTATAGTAATATATATATACAGTATATAATTAAATATATACAGTATATAGTCTAATCTTTAAACAAATCTTTATAAAATTAAAATAACCATATAACCAAGTCCAATAATATCTTGTACGATGTAAAATCTTATACAGTTAAAATTGTTTTGAAAAGGTTTCTTTTCTGAACTTAAGGTCCTCCAAAGAACCACTGAAGAACTTTCATTTGTAAGAGCGTCTGTGCAGAAATCAAACTGAACTGAAGCCCAATCTAGTTCCAGAGAGTCTTGTGTCAGGACTGGATTAGCTGACCTTGCAGGTTTGGATCTCTAGGGACTTGGCGCAAACTCCTCTGGGTGTAAAAGTCTCTCGTAATTCATCTTAAACCCCGCTGACAACCAAACTTGGCACAAATGTGAAAAGCCGACACTTCTAGACTTTCGCGGAGGAAATGAAGTTGAACCTGAGGTGAAACAAACACAATAGTCAGCGCTCGAGTCAATGAGAAGAAATTGGCAAAACGGCTGTAAAAAGTCTGATGTTTGCTCGTCTGTTTGATAAGAAATGAGTTTCTAGAGGTAAACACACCCTGAATTAATTGCAAAGGGGAAAAGCTTTTTGACTAATACAAAATTCATTTGCAAGTTTATAATTACTACACATAGCGACAAATCTTTCCATTTGCACAATATAATTTCAGTAATGTCACTGGAGACTAATGACGCTAATTTATGGACTGCATTAAGTTATTTAACAGACTAAGGGGACAAAAAGCCTCGAATATTGCTTTGTGTCTTTCAATGCAAGGGTTTGGAAATAAAAACAAAGCCTTAAAACGTGTCCTGACCAGCAAAAGGTCACAAAAACACCTGTAATTTGCCAAACTACTCCATTAAGATGATTTTATATGTTCATGGCCTTTTTATTAGCAATTTACAGCTAATGGGCCTTTTGCTAATGACCCCAGGAATATTAGTCACACATATTCCTCATGAGCGATTAAAAACAAACATTGGTGTTGTGTGGGTGACGTTCAAATGTACGTTTTAAACGCGGGAGTTTCACCGAAGGCCTCAGGATCTCCCCCGCAGGACGGACTCAGAAACACACACAGACACGTGCATTAATTATTGAGAGCCACGAGACCCTGTCTGAGCCTGATAAATGCGTGTTTGAAGTTCCACCGCACTCTCCAAGCCATTTAGCAAGAGTAAAGAGCACCATCGTCTAAGTTATCATCTACTTTATCTCCCGAACGAGTTATCCGTCTCTCTCTGAACACAAACCTGATCTTCTCTATATTGAAGATGCCCTCGACGCGCTGCAGGGTTGAACATCAGTCTAGTGTTTACGATTGCATGCATTTGGAACCAAAACATCCTCATTTCACTAAGAAAAGAATCAGCATATTCCCTCCCGTTCCTCTATCTGACATTGTTATATTGGGCCCTGGCAGCAGGTCTTTGAGCCTCGTAAAGAGACTTTTCCTCCACAACTGGCCCTATAAACTTTAAGATCTCTATCTTAAATTGTTATTCGGAGCACTTAAAAGAAACCCTAGCATGTGGCGAGAAGAAAACCCTTTGATGCAGCAATTTTTAATTATTTATTTCTATTAAGCACTCTCCAGTCTCCTCGTATCGCAAGACTACAAAGACAAGCGTCTGGCATTGCTTATATCAGAAGTAAATCTAAGTGCTTTATATGTGAGATAAGCTGTGCTGTGTAATTTAGATACAATGACTCATCTAATCAATACACTAACTGATGTTAGGGGCCTAGTAGATACACACACACACACACACACACGAATGTATACACATGCATGCATACATACATACATAAATATTATTTATTATTATTATTACCTAATCATTTTATTAGGTTATTAGGTTGTTCATAACAATTAATTGCAGAAACCTGTCTGATTAATTAATCGTTTTATGTGATTGATTTTTAATTACTAAATAATTTAATATTTATTTTTTAGTCAATCAAGTCCTAATTTATACGCA
>NW_015506467.1:566786-580974 GCF_001515645.1 Sinocyclocheilus grahami | reverse complement strand
TATATATATACAGTATATAATTAAATATATACAGTATATAGTCTAATCTTTAAACAAATCTTTATAAAATTAAAATAACCATATAACCAAGTCCAATAATATCTTGTACGATGTAAAATCTTATACAGTTAAAATTGTTTTGAAAAGGTTTCTTTTCTGAACTTAAGGTCCTCCAAAGAACCACTGAAGAACTTTCATTTGTAAGAGCGTCTGTGCAGAAATCAAACTGAACTGAAGCCCAATCTAGTTCCAGAGAGTCTTGTGTCAGGACTGGATTAGCTGACCTTGCAGGTTTGGATCTCTAGGGACTTGGCGCAAACTCCTCTGGGTGTAAAAGTCTCTCGTAATTCATCTTAAACCCCGCTGACAACCAAACTTGGCACAAATGTGAAAAGCCGACACTTCTAGACTTTCGCGGAGGAAATGAAGTTGAACCTGAGGTGAAACAAACACAATAGTCAGCGCTCGAGTCAATGAGAAGAAATTGGCAAAACGGCTGTAAAAAGTCTGATGTTTGCTCGTCTGTTTGATAAGAAATGAGTTTCTAGAGGTAAACACACCCTGAATTAATTGCAAAGGGGAAAAGCTTTTTGACTAATACAAAATTCATTTGCAAGTTTATAATTACTACACATAGCGACAAATCTTTCCATTTGCACAATATAATTTCAGTAATGTCACTGGAGACTAATGACGCTAATTTATGGACTGCATTAAGTTATTTAACAGACTAAGGGGACAAAAAGCCTCGAATATTGCTTTGTGTCTTTCAATGCAAGGGTTTGGAAATAAAAACAAAGCCTTAAAACGTGTCCTGACCAGCAAAAGGTCACAAAAACACCTGTAATTTGCCAAACTACTCCATTAAGATGATTTTATATGTTCATGGCCTTTTTATTAGCAATTTACAGCTAATGGGCCTTTTGCTAATGACCCCAGGAATATTAGTCACACATATTCCTCATGAGCGATTAAAAACAAACATTGGTGTTGTGTGGGTGACGTTCAAATGTACGTTTTAAACGCGGGAGTTTCACCGAAGGCCTCAGGATCTCCCCCGCAGGACGGACTCAGAAACACACACAGACACGTGCATTAATTATTGAGAGCCACGAGACCCTGTCTGAGCCTGATAAATGCGTGTTTGAAGTTCCACCGCACTCTCCAAGCCATTTAGCAAGAGTAAAGAGCACCATCGTCTAAGTTATCATCTACTTTATCTCCCGAACGAGTTATCCGTCTCTCTCTGAACACAAACCTGATCTTCTCTATATTGAAGATGCCCTCGACGCGCTGCAGGGTTGAACATCAGTCTAGTGTTTACGATTGCATGCATTTGGAACCAAAACATCCTCATTTCACTAAGAAAAGAATCAGCATATTCCCTCCCGTTCCTCTATCTGACATTGTTATATTGGGCCCTGGCAGCAGGTCTTTGAGCCTCGTAAAGAGACTTTTCCTCCACAACTGGCCCTATAAACTTTAAGATCTCTATCTTAAATTGTTATTCGGAGCACTTAAAAGAAACCCTAGCATGTGGCGAGAAGAAAACCCTTTGATGCAGCAATTTTTAATTATTTATTTCTATTAAGCACTCTCCAGTCTCCTCGTATCGCAAGACTACAAAGACAAGCGTCTGGCATTGCTTATATCAGAAGTAAATCTAAGTGCTTTATATGTGAGATAAGCTGTGCTGTGTAATTTAGATACAATGACTCATCTAATCAATACACTAACTGATGTTAGGGGCCTAGTAGATACACACACACACACACACACGAATGTATACACATGCATGCATACATACATACATAAATATTATTTATTATTATTATTACCTAATCATTTTATTAGGTTATTAGGTTGTTCATAACAATTAATTGCAGAAACCTGTCTGATTAATTAATCGTTTTATGTGATTGATTTTTAATTACTAAATAATTTAATATTTATTTTTTAGTCAATCAAGTCCTAATTTATACGCATTCATAATGATAATTTCAATGTAAACAAATAAAATATTTCGATATTATATATTATTAATAAAGTTTAAAAATATTTGAATCTATAAAATTGCCTTATCACACTTTTTTTCTCAAAATAGTGAGTTTATGATATATTATTTTTTTTATGATATTTATATCATTACTCATTTTGAATTATATATATATATATACAGGTGCATCTAAAAAAATTTGAATTAGAATATCGTGAAAAAGTTATTTTTTTGTAACTTATTTCAAAAAGTGAATCTTTCATATATTCTAGATTCATTACATGTAAAGTAAAACATGAAAAAAAATGGATCATCATCAAAATTGAAACAAAAAAACGTTTGAAATGTTTTACTACAAACAGTGCAGCATATTTTCGGCTATTAGCATTTCCAGTGTCCATTTTTGACTCAAATCTACAGGTGCGAATGAGATTTAGGGCTACATCGATTAATACCACAGTGAAATGTCAGCAGTGCCCTCATCTGACCCTGACACAGGAATCCACTGGTGTAAAACCGTCCTGCCACCATCAGCAAACTGTTCGCACGTTATTGGAATTGTACTGGACTGTAAAAAAAAAAAAAGCCTCCAATTTGAGCAAAATTAGATTTTTTTTTTTTTTTCAAATCCATTTTTCACTTGATGGCTTACTTCTGAACTGCTCCCACGGCGGAGAAGAAAATAACAGTTGCCAATCAGTTGCCACTACAGAAGTATTTGTGCTATGAAATACGTTTTTAACACGAGTAAAAGCTGCAGCACTGCAGTGTAAGCACACCACTGATCTTCTGCTGTACCCGAGCTGCAATTCAAGCATTTGGAGAATGGGATGAGGCCATTGTTTTTAATTAGATTTCCTTTTTCCGAGAATTTAATGCAGAAGTTGCTCTTTGGTTATGTAAAAATTCAATAGGCAAGGCAGATGGATTATAGCTGAGGAGCTTCACTGATCAACTGTGATGCATTTTCTATCTAACAGGAGAAACAAAAGCAAATAATCACATTGGAAAGTTTTTCCATTTTAATTTACATCAGAGAATCATGACTGTTGGCTCCAATGCGCTACTGCTCTCTGCTGGAGGAACATTATATTACAGCCATCTAACATGCCTGTTTTAGTTTGAATATCATTGCATTACATAACACATTATCAAAGCAAGTGACATTTATTGTAAAGAAATGTAGTTTACAATTAGTATTGTGCCAATTTATGGCGGTGAAATGTGTCCATAGGCCAAAGTTGATGTGATAAATTATGCTGAACTACTTTAATCAGTATTTTAGTCTCGTGCAGCATTTGTCTGTATGTCACTTGCTTTTGACATTTTATTTAATGCAATGAAATACAGTTGTATGCATTAGTACCAGTTCAATCAAACTGTTTTGCTCCATAAGAAAAGTCTTGAATTAAAAAATGTATATGGAAACTGCATTTGATCTTTCATCAAAAAAAAAAAAAGTATTCAGTTCACGTTAGGTAACCCATACATATTTAAATTCACATTTTATATTGAATTCACTTTACTGTAAACACTGGAACCAAAAAAAACTTTTCCCGCGTTATTGGAATTGTACGGGAGTTTAAAAAAAAAAAAAGCCTCCAATTTGAGCAAAATTAGATTTTTTTTTTTTTTTCAAATCCATTTTTCACTTGATGGCTTACTTCTGAACTGCTCCCACGGCGGAGAAGAAAATAACAGTTGCCAATCAGTTGCCACTACAGAAGTATTTGTGCTATGAAATACGTTTTTAACACGAGTAAAAGCTGCAGCACTGCAGTGTAAGCACACCACTGATCTTCTGCTGTACCCGAGCTGCAATTCAAGCATTTGGAGAATGGGATGAGGCCATTGTTTTTAATTAGATTTCCTTTTTCCGAGAATTTAATGCAGAAGTTGCTCTTTGGTTATGTAAAAATTCAATAGGCAAGGCAGATGGATTATAGCTGAGGAGCTTCACTGATCAACTGTGATGCATTTTCTATCTAACAGGAGAAACAAAAGCAAATAATCACATTGGAAAGTTTTTCCATTTTAATTTACATCAGAGAATCATAACTGTTGGCTCCAATGCGCTACTGCTCTCTGCTGGAGGAACATTATATTACAGCCATCTAACATGCCTGTTTTAGTTTGAATATCATTGCATTACATAACACATTATCAAAGCAAGTGACATTTATTGTAAAGAAATGTAGTTTACAATTAGTATTGTGCCAATTTATGGCGGTGAAATGTGTCCATAGGCCAAAGTTGTTGGGAATATATCGCGGCGGAAGCTCGATGGGGCTCGACGGGCGCGTTTGATGCGAGGATCTTGTGCGGGATCGTGAAGCGCTCGCGGCCTCCCGCATCAACAGACGCTCCTCTATATCGCGCAAAGCGCACGCAGCTGCTGCAGCGGCAGGGTTTCTGCGTTTGCAGCGCAGTCTGACAGCCAGGTGCTTCAGTGATTTCCTACAATGCCCTTCACGTTGTAGTATACACTAGATATATCCTGCCAGTCAGCACCTCTGGAGGAAACCCTTAATATTGTGGTGACACCCTTTTGGGGTGTCGTGTTGAGTGCATTTCTATTATTTTGTGGTCAAATACAGGCTACACTCCTAAACGTTACGTTTGCGAACCTAAAATGGTACCCTTATTACTCATTACACCACCCAAATAATCACTATACTGTACTACAATTGCGCCTTTACAGTGAATGTGTACTTTGGGATTCAAATGTTCCCTAAAAAGGTGCATTATTTGGTACCTTTATGGGTGCAGATTTTGTCCTGTAGAATTATGCATATTATGGTTTAAAAAAGTTAATTTTGTGGACCTAATATAGTACATAGCCTTATGTACTGTTGTATTACCGGTTTGCGTTACTGGATTGTTTATTCAAAGCGAATATGTAAAAAAAAATACACATTTTATATAAATGTATATTAGTGCTGTCGAACGATTAATCGCATCCAAAATAAAGTTTTTGTTTACATAATATATGTATGCTGTTTATATTTATGTGCATGTATAAATACACACACATGCAAGTATATATTTCATAAAAATGTGTTATGTTTATATGCTAAATATATATTTTTTATAATATACATTTTATGAATATAAACATGTAAATAGTATACATGTGAATATTTTGAAAATATATACTGTATGTGTGTGTACTAATATATGCATAATAAATATACACAGAACACGCATATTATACAAACAAAATCTTATATTTTGTATGTGATTAATCGCAATTAATCGTTAGATAGCACTAATATATATAGGCCTATATATCCTACTGTATATGTATAAAATATATACACTTTTGTTTTGTGTATATGTGTGTGTGTGTGTGTGTGTATGTGTATATATATATATATATATATATATAGGAATGAGACCTCTACAACCAAGGTCATAATGGTATGATTCACGAAAAAGAATCGTTCTTATTCTACTTTACAGTGTGTGTATATTAAAGGGCTGAATTGCTTTTCTTGCTCAACGGTCAAGTTTGTGTGGGCCGCGAGAGGTTTAGCCTTTTAATTTCAGTCCAGATCTTAAGCATTAAGATGCATTACTTCTGAATGAGTGAACGAGGGACTAAAGGTCGCTAAACAGAACCCGTTCTCACACATTGATGTGATTTATCAGTGACCGGAATGAAGCACGCACTATTTGAAGGGAAATAACTCAAGCAGGACCGTAAACTGACAGTATTGTGTCTAAAAAAAAAAAAAACGAAGCACACCGACTGTATTTGGACTCGGAGCCATTAACTCACTGGCATGACTGCATGTGCGCTGCAATTGAAATGTTTTATGACTCATTTCCCACATTATCACAAAACGAGTTGACCCGTAAAATCCACTCTCTGAAGTGTTAATACCTTCCTGTTGGTGTATCTGTGAACATTTACGACTTGGATCTGAAAAAGAGGAGACCTAATGCAGACTTCATCCCGTGAACACCCAGACTTGGGCAACTTTAAAGCGAGGTCTCTTTTCTCAGTATGCATTGGTGCTCTCTCAACATCATGCATCTTTTATCTTGTTTTAAATGCTGAGCTGAGAGCACAGGTTCCATAGGTATTTATTAGCTGGACTCGTGTGGCTTTTAAAGCCTGTGATCAGAGGGTTTTCCTCGACGCCGCATCTTCTGATAACATCAGAAAGAATTTCTGCTCGTCATTTGAGAAAGTGCAGCAGCACCCTCGCAGATCAGATAAACATCTAAATCATGATTTGACGGTGATCAAATGTCTGGGAAAAAATTGTAGGGTATTATTTCATTTCAGTCTACTTCCTGTGACTGTACAGGAAATGCCTGCTTGAAATTCCTCCTGAATGAAAAGTGGAGCCACGTTATGATGACCGTTTTAATCTAGCTAAAGGGATGCAGGTCTGTGTATAATGCTGTTTATAAGACCTTCAACTTCATAATTGGACACTTATGTGCAAAAATGAAAATTCAATGAGGGGAAAAAAGATTTAATCCATTGAGAAATGTGAAAAGTAAAAATGCTTAACATATTATTGTTATTGGAATAATATGTGCAATAAGATAATAATAGTGCATTAAAGTACATTTTTATTTCTTGTTGACTTTAAAATGATTAGGCCTAATTCATGAAACAAAAACAGAATGAAAATAATTTGTAAAACCATTTTTTGTTGTTGCGTTGAATTAAATGACAGTTTAATCTTTTACACAGATAATAAATGGGTTCATTCTTTAACCAATTCTGTTTTGTGGGATTATATATTTATCAGATATGCATATGGAATTTATAAGTAGATGAGGTTATGCATAGTGGAAATGGGTGTAATACGCTCGGGGGAAATTTTGTGCATATGCAAAATCTATCTTTTGTGCATACACGCACTTTTGGGATGAAATCTAGGCAAACTTTTATATGAGACGCCCCAGAAATGTGTATTAAAAACGTGAATTCATCCTAAAGATATGTGTACACACAGAAGGCAGATTTGGCAAATGCACGAAATTTCACTTATAAAACCACGCATGTGTCTTCCCCCAAAATTTCCATATAAAACTGTTGGCTTTACAAATGCAAAATCTGACATCAAAATGTTGTGCATCCATACCTTTAGGTTGCAATCTAAGCACAGTTTTATATGTGAGGCCCCAGAAATGTGCTTTAAGAAAGCGAAAAGGTCTAATGTTATGGAAAATGAAAAAACAAATTGGCCTTGAAGCTAGGGTTGCAAAGGGGTGCAAAATTTCCGGAAACTTTCCAAAAATCCCTGGAATATTCCAAAAAATGTTTCCGAAATTTACTGGAAATTCTCACCGTTTTGAAACTTGAAGCAAGAACAAAGTTGTTTGTAAAACCATTATTGCGTAAATGGTTGCACTAAAATGAATGTGACATGTTTTTATGGATGCTTTACACAGAAATGAGTTTTTGTTCATCATTTTGGAAATGTGTTTTTGTGGGATTGTTAGCTGTTGTATGCAACCCTAGAAATGCTGTTTATTAATTACAGCTCAATGTAATTAGCATTGTAGAGTAAAAAGCCTCTTGTTAAGAATGAATCCTATTCCTCTGCTTTCTATTTCAGTTGGGATCACCGTTTAATTTGTCTTAATTCAGCGCAGCTGGAATTAAGACAACTATTGACTTCATACCCCAGTGACTTCACCCGGCAATCTGCTAATGCAATCGTGTGAATTCTGTTGTTTTTCCAGGGCCAAGATGTCTAGTGAGGTGCAGAGACCAGATGATAGCCCCAGCACAAGCGGAGGGAGTTCAGATATCGAGCAGCGGGAGACGGCACCTCCTCAGCAGGAGCGTGATCTGGTTGCGCCCAAGAAGAAGGAGACCAAGATCTCCAGTAAAACCGCAGCCAAACTCTCCACCAGTGCCAAGAGGTAACGCTCTGGCTGTTTGCCTTTTTAACAAATCTGCTTTAGTGGTGCACAAATTGGTGTTTTGAACGTTTTTGGAAATGTATTGACACTAATGTCTTGTTGGTGCTGCTTTACAGCAGAATTTGGCTTTGATGAAGTTTGCATTGCTTCTGTTATTTTACTCTGAAGCTTCTTTGAAACAATCTGTATTGTTATATAGCTGACTTGATTTGACTTGAGATTGACCCAGCAGCACCAAAATTGTTTTTCACACACAATTAAGCAATCGAAATTAATCCTAAACTATATCTAAAGTTATTAACGTAAACCAGTATTCAATGTTGTCTGGTTTTGTTAATGGTTTGGTTCCTTTTTTCTAAGTCGCTTTGGATTCAACCGTTGTTGTTGTTGTTGTTATTTAATATAAAAGCATCTGCTAAATTACTAAATGTAATTTAATATCATTTATATATAAAGGTGTCTTGACTTAGTATTAAGTAGTGAACCAACAGCAGCAAAATTGTTTATCATATAAACAAATTAAAATTAAACACTGAAGGAACAACATCTACATTACTAAGATGAACCCATATTAAATTAGCTTGCTTTTGTTCCTCTTTTGTCTGCAGAATCATAAATGTAAATGTCACACAACCTGTCCATCTTGGCATTGCTATGATTTGGCTAATTTCGACCAAGTGATGGATTCGACACCATGGCTTTTGTTAGTTGTTTTTCTTCCTTTTTAATAGTTGACCAGTTTATGTATTTCACTAGCCTACACTCTAAAAAATGCTGGGTTAAATACAACCCAGTGCTGGGTAAAATAGGGACAGACCCAGCAATGTTTAACCCTACCTTCTGGGTAGTAACCCAACCGCTGGGTCAAAACAACCCAATTGCTGGGTTTGTCTCTATTTTACCCAGCACTGGGTTGTATTTAACCCAGCATTTTTTAGAGTGTAACTTTGCATGATTAGCCTATATGGTTAGTTTTCCCTGTTAGAAAAGAAAAATGTTATTAAATTGTGCTGGTTTAAGTTCTCTTAGGAAGTTTTATTACTCTGCAAACAGTCAACCCTGAATTCATTTTGGACTGTCCATCCAAAGCAAACTTAAAAAAACCTGATATAGGTTTTTAAATTGCTCTTTTGTACTATTTCAGCTTGTTAGCCAGGGAATCTGGCATGGCGTTAAAGTACGAACCAACCAACCCTGTAAGAAAAGACCCCCGCAGCCCATCAGTCGAGATGCACTGGTCTGTGTTATAAGAAAAGTGTAAAAACCTCTCGGTGTCAACGCTTTCAACTTGCAAACAAAATAACATGTTTGGATGCTTTTACACCGGAGGGATCTGTGCAGTCGCTCTGAAGGATGTATGAACACTACATTTGTTTGCAGATGATTGGAGCACGCTGAAGTTTGCTTCACTGCATTTCTGTTGTTCTCTACACGCTGTTTCACATTAATTCTGTGAACGGGCCTCGCTGGCAACACTGTAGATTCTCTGAAGGCCTGACTGCAGTACGATGGCATTATGCAATCAGTTGAGCAAAGCTTTGCCTGGGATGCGGTGCTTTCTCTAACAGTGACTGCAGCATCCCGTTCCGTCTGCTTTCGAGTGCATATCAAGATCCAAGCAGGCCGATCTGGGCTGAGGATGGTTTTTGGCTGTGCTTGATGTTACACAGTTCGAGAACCCTCAGGGTTTAGACGTCAACATCAAAAGTGTGTCTTCATGAAAGAAAACTGTGTTGATGTTTTGGGCCTCCAAATGAAAACCATTAGCTTGTGCGTTTTTACTACCAACGGGAATCGACTCCGATTCGGCTAAATGATTGTGGTTTGTTTGTTAAAGGAATAGTAAACCCAAAAATTAGAATTATTCACTAACCCTCATGTCGTTCTAAATCCAAACCCACATGCTGTCGGGTTTTTTTCTGTGAAAAGGGGAGTCTTTATGAAATTATGGATGCTAACGTTTGTTAATTCTGTGGAAGAAATAATGATCAAAGTTAAAAACAATTAAAATGTTCAGATTATGCAATAAATTCCGATGTTTATCAAGAACATACAAATAAATGTATACTATTATTATTTATTGTTATTATTATTATTATAAAAAACATTAACTAATTTTTATAGTTTATATTACAATATATAATTTGTATTTATTTTGCAATAATAATATTTAAGGAAATTATATAATTTATTAAATAATTTGTATACACTGTATAAATTGTATTTAACTGTAATAATGCTAATAAAACAATTATTATTATGAAAGAAAAATTATAATTATTTTTTAATTTATATATATTTATTTATTTTTGTATATAATTAGTATTTATTATTTTTTATTATTATATAAAATATTTGTAAAAGTCTTATCTTTATTCCCGAGCCTAATTTTAAATAGTAGGTGTACTACAGTTACATATTGACATTTATGCATGCACAGCAATTACTTTTATGTCATAAGCCAATTTGGTGTCATAAATCAATATATTTTCTGAACAGCTTACTCTTATTGTTGCTTTTCAGTGATATAGTGCGGCTTAAACAGCCACAAAGAGCGAGCCACTACTCAAGGTTGATGTTTTGATGATGTATGGTTTCCTGTTGTAGCTGACTGTCGAAGGAAACGTGTGTTTAAATAACAGGCCTGATGGTCGCAGTTACTGTGTGTGTGTGTGTGTGTGTGTGTGTCACTTTTCTTGGAAATGAAAAACCGCTTGATTTCGCACGCCTTCGCTCGCTTTGACCTCTGAGATAACAAACAGGTATCGCTCGCAAAAGAAGTGCAGTGACGGATAAATGTACGTTTTGAAAATGGTGAAATCCATTAGATCACCTACTCGCTGAAAAGCTACATTTAAATGCATTTAAAAGTGTTTTACAGGAAATTGCGACGCTCAATTTGACAGCTATGAATGAGAAACATGACTGGTTTATCCTGTTTGGTGTGAGGCATTATGCAATTATAGATGCTAATGATTGTTAATTCTGAGGAAGAATGAACAATCATAAAAACAACTCTGTTTGTGTTGCATTCCAATTATGCAATAAATTCAGATTACAAAATTAATTTACAAATAAATTGCATGCAGTTACAAAACATTTAATATACAATTCATTTATATTATTATTATTGAATAATATTTAATTATTATAGAATCCAATTATTATTGTTTATTATTGATGCTTTATTTATAATAATTATTTTATTTAATAATAATTAATCATCATTATCATTTGTAAGTTGTGTGTGTGTGTGTAATGTAATTGTCACTCACATAAATAACCAAACTCTTGAGTGTATGTACAGAATAAAATGTAAGCATTTAACCATATTTAACATCTGCATGTACGTGTCCTTTTAAATGAACGATCTCTGCTGAATTAATGAATGCGTTCTTGTGTTGCAGGATTCAGAAGGAGCTTGCAGAAATCACACTTGACCCTCCACCGAACTGCAGGTAAGCGTCTGCTGTTTGTAAACGTGCTGCTCTTTGTGCTGGCCTCCGCCGGGGAGAGAGAGATAATGGCTGAGAGAGGATAATGGTTATTGTGTGTTGATGAGGCTGTCAGGCGGGCGAGTGAGAAGAGAGCCGCCACATGTGCTGGATGAGTGACTGGGGCTCCCCGGGGGGCCGCCGAGGAATACCAGACCTTAATAAAGCGCATAACTGGAACTGACATTGTCATTGATTGCCCTCATGTTTGTATCAGGAGAATAATTACCCACTAGCCCTTGCGTTTAGAGACTACATTTCCGAGCGTCACGTGAGAGAGATGGGATAATATGTTTGTGTATCGCGGATCTATTTGGATTAAGATCTCACCACTACGATGCTAGGTGTTTGTGGGTGAATTTCAGGGCATTGACACATGGTTGCTAAGGTGGTGTTTTGTTGTTGTTGTTTTTAAGGATTAATATCTAGCAAGCAAGATACAGCTTAATGAAAAAATAAAAATTATTGAAATCAGATTGACTGATTCATATAATCACTTGATTTAATAATTGTTGTTGTTTTTTATTTATTTGTTTAATAATATAAATACTGTTATTAATGTTTTGTTTATAATATATATTAAATATATATATAGTTTTTTTTTTTTTTTTAAACATTTATCTGTATTCCTGATCCCATATTCTAAACCAGTTTAGTACAATTATATAATGACATTTATACATCCACAGGCAGTTATGATTTGTTTGGTGTCATAAATTAATTTACTTATTTTTTTACTTTCTTTAATAATTATTATTATTATTGGTGTTATTTCATAATTAATGAATATTTATGTTTTAGTTATAATAAGTATTTTATTATTTTTATTCATTTATATTTGAATCTTTGTATTTTTTTTATTATTATTTTAATAATAAAAAAATATTTTAATTTAAAACATCTGTATTTCCAACCCCCTTTTTTAAACTTATTATTATTATTATATAATGGCATTTATACATCCACATGCAGTTGTTTCTTGAGTTATGTGACGAGTCATAAATTAATTTATTTTCTGAACAACTAATCTTCTACTCTTATTGTAATATTTACTCAAAAATCGATAAGAAAATGCACACTATCCATAGGCAGCTGTTAGTAGATTAATTTCCCAGCGATTTCTTCACCTGTTTTATAATCGGTGTTCTGTAATATCACATCATTCATGAGTGGAGCACAAACGGTGTGAGTTTCACTCCAAAGTGCCACTGTTTCTATTTAGATTATCCAACAATATCCATGTCTTAAAGATAATATCACTGCTTTCAGAATACATCAGTGACTGTAACTGGAGATCACTGATAAAGCTGTCATATTCGGCGCTATCACATTCATAGCTTGGAGCAACACGCTGAAATCTTCACTTTTAGGAATTATTGTGACAGTGAGGGATGTTCTTATGGATCATATCTTATATCGTGGTTTCTTTTCATCCTCTAACTTCATTCATACCTGAGAAATGTGTCCCTTCTGCCAGACGAATGAAGCACCAGATGCCAACGTAATAATAAATCATGTTTACTTTGTAAGCTGTTGGCGAGATACAAGCGAGAATTGAGTGGTGCTGTTTTTGTGAGAGTGCATTCCATTCAACTCTTACCGTATCAATAAGAGCGTCTCCAAATTGATATAGAGTTGATCCCGGCTGCAAAAGAAAGCTGTAGGTGTTCTTTGGATATTTGTGCACAGGTTTTGTGCCTGTGAGCTGAACCGACGGTAATAGGATTTTGTCAACAAAGAGAACAACAGGCACCGTTCGAGACTGGAATAAATACTGTAACACATTTTTTCTGGCAGCATATTGTGAGTGCTATGCTGTTGTGGAAGCAGCTGCAGTTTCACAGGGAGTGAATGATGCTGTGAGTTGTGATCAGGCGACAGGACATACATTAAGGGGGTCATATGATGTTGCTAAAAAGAATATTTGGTGTAATGCAATGCGTTTATGCGGTTTAAGGTTCAAAAAACACATTATTTTCCACATACTGTACATTATTGTTTCTCCTCTATGCCCCGCCTTTCTGAAACACGTTGATTTTTACAAAGCTCATCGGTCTGAAAAGCGAGGTGTGCTCTGATTGGCCAGCTATCCAGTGCGTTGTGATTGGCCGAATACCTCAAGCGTGTGACAGAAATGTTATGCCCATTACCGTACTCTTTCCCCATCATACAGTCTATGGTTTCCATGTGTCCAGCGCGACGAGACAAAACCAATAAAACCCATTACAAACAAGGCATTTGTTGCATCCAGTGGGGACATAATTACTTATTATAATGACTTATACTGTGTTTTTACGCTTTGCGTTGCATATTGCGCCGCGTAAACCCAAAACCATGTCTGCATTTGTGATCGGCGAAATGACAACAAGAGCTACTCTACACTGCTCAAACTCGCGTTTGAATCGTCAGTGGCAAATTCTTTAAATATAAAAAAACGTACTTCCAAGCTGGGAGTCAGAAGCGCCAGACTGTCCTTGCAAAGTTGGAACTGCCCCACTTTATTGAAACATTATGTCCTCTTTTGGAAGGCCAAACAAATTAGTTTCGCTTTCACAACGAAACACACAGAGGCTTGAGTGAGCAGCGGCCGGCGGATTCAACAAAGGAGGCTTGTGGCAACCACATGTGACGACCCCGGGCTGGACTCCGCTTCATCCACGGTGAAAGCCGATCTGGTGATCCACAGCGCGAAGCTGATGTTTTTCCTCCGCAACCAGCACGGATCAGCTCCAGGCATGAGGAAGCGGATATCGTCCTCCTTTTGGAAGACCAAACAAAGTAGTTTCGCTTTCACAACGAAACACAC
>NW_015506467.1:558191-566617 GCF_001515645.1 Sinocyclocheilus grahami | reverse complement strand
CAACAAAGGAGGCTTGTGGCAACCACATGTGACGACCCCGGGCTGGACTCCGCTTCATCCATGGTGAAAGCCGATCCGGTGATCCACAGCGCGAAGCCGATGTTTTTCCTCAGCAACCAGCACGGATCAGCTCTAGGCATGAGGAAGCGGATATCGTCCTCCTTTTGGAAGACCAAACAAAGTAGTTTCGCTTTCACAACGAAACACACCGCGCCTTCACGACATGGCAGCGGTAGCAACAACACTACTACAGCGAGAATAAAAGTTACGCTGCCTTTCTTTGCGTGAACATTTGGGCAGCGTTATGCAAATCTTCCCACACAGTGACATAGACGTGGGGGCGTGTTAGAACGAGCCGTTTTAGGTAGGTGTGGCTGACTCTTCACTTTTATAAAGAATATCTCTTTGGATTTGAGACTTTAGTCTTTGCAACTTTACAGATCTTCTTTATGCACCAAGAGCTTGTAACACTCCAAAGAGAAAGGAAAAATTGAAATCGCATCATATGACCACTTTAACTCTGTTAGTGACAGACTTTTCAGTGTTATACACTAGGGTTGGGCAAAAAAAAAATAGATTTTTCAATTAATCATTTTTTTTAAATGACGTCGATTCGATATCGATTCTCAAAAGCCGCGAATCAGTCTTTTCCGGGATTTATTTCAGCACACATTTAAAATAAGATCTGATTAACGTGAATCTTATCATTAGTCTTCTCCACTAGATGTCACCCTTATTTACCTTACGCGATGTTACAACAGAAAGCCTGTCATACGCGGGGAATACACAGGGGAAATGCTATAGTAATACTATAAATCTGCAGAAGCATTTGATATCACGCATAAGGCGCCATGATTTCCGCAATGAATGAATGGCGGGGTGCACTGTTTTGTTTACTACACACTAGGGATGTCAATTTTTGATCATTTCCATGATCGATCGTCGTTTAAATTAACGATCAATTAATGGATTAATCGTTAACTTTAATGCAGCAAAATGCGTCTATTGCAGCGGCACAGGATGACAGGATGTGCAAAAGCCACTCAAAAAAAACCTGCTTTCTCACCCGAATTAAAGGGGTTTTAGTCTGAATAAAATGCTAGCAGTAGGATTGTAAAATGAATAGATGTGATTATGATCATTTGATAAAATGAAGAGAGCGCGCCGTACGTTTGAGATCATTTTACTTTGTTGGCTGTTTCCTATCCCGACACGGAGACCGCTGAACGCGCCTCTTTAAATGGTTTCGTGGTGCTCGTTATTGTATTTTAAAACACTATTGCAATGTTTTCAACTGACATTATGGCATTTAAAATAAAATGATCCCAAACGTAACTGTGGCGCGTGTGGCTGTGCTGCGCAGTCAGTGAACCGCTTCCATCGGCGCTGCTGCAGCAAAACACACTGTTGCTCACATCAAACATTATCATGTGAGTATTATGACCAGTACTGAATTTGATCCTGCTGGATTCTGTTCCGAAAAATGTCAGATTTTAAATTTTTGTGTTCCGGTAGGCCTATTTGTTTTAAAAAATCCGGCATCTACAGTGCATTAGATCGTGACAGTGCATGCTTGCGTGCATATGAGACTGAGCGAGCGTGGGTTTTGCTAGATGTATTTGGAGGTTATTACTCGTGTCTCATTCGGCACAAATCCAAATGTTTCCATATTCGCAATGTATTTGAATGTTATTTGCTGTACTTTGGATCAAATAAATGCAGCCTTGGTGAGCAGAAGAGAATTCTTAAAAATATATATATATAACAACAACAAAATCTGGAAATGTTGCTGGAGACATCAGATAACCTCACGTGCATGATGCGCCATTTACGGGGGCTTATTTAAAATGAAAACTCATTCTCTGCCAGCAGGAGTCGCTTTTAGAGTGATAAAACTGGTAATGTATATCGAAATATCGGAAATGTGTTTAAAAATCATATCACCATTATTGAAAAATTATATCGCGATACATATTGAATTATTGTCCAGCCCTTAGCAGAGTGGACCGGTTTACTACGGTCTATTTAAACTGACCAGTGTAACCTTTTATATGTTTGGTTGACTATTTTATTTTGATAATGAACAGACTGCGATATAAGTTTGAATTGCTAGAATATGTGGGGTGTGTGCGTGTGAGGCGGCGGTGCGATCGAACAGCTGAAACATTAAAAACTCATGACAAGTGTGGTATAAAAGCTTTGTTTATTAGAGTATATTTGGTTAGCTGGAAAATCTTACATCGCAACCATGCTTTTGGATGCTGTTTGAGCCCATATTGCCTACATTTATGCGGCTCAAATTCCACAAATTCAATTCCACAAATTCAATAATATTTAGGCATTGTTTCTTTTCCTAAATCCTCACCGTCTAACCCTCTAATTTTGCAGGTTTATTTTATTGTCATTCACTTTTTATCACTGTTTTCGCATCTAAACATGCGGTAAACATGCGGAAAGGAAATGAAAGATTTCATGGCCATGAATTAAGAATTCGTTCGATGTATTAATTTGTTCCCTCATTTTAGTTAAATCATGGGTTATTTAAGGAACAAAATTAATGAAACATGGACAGTGGCCACAAATTAATAAGTTGTAGGAATGAATCCTTCCCCCGCAGTGTCCCGCAGCCCTGCAGCCTTCACCTAATTGTTTCAAATATGAAAGAATTATCTGGGGAAATGACTGTTACTAAATTTCTATTGCATTCCATGTAGAAGAACTTTGTGTTGCTTCTATTTTAATGTACTTTTAAAGTTTAAATCACATTAAAAGCTTAATTTGTAATTATGAATGAATGATGATGCATTTATATACCGTCACCGTCACTCACAGCCGCTCGCACGTGTTTTGCGCATGAGCCGCACGGAGCCCAAAATTAAACCGCTTAATCGACCATCGATAGCTTTAATCGATTGCATCTCTTATCGACAATTAATCGATCATTGATTAATCGTTGACATCCCTACTACACACATACTAAAGCGCGGATGACGCTCGTGCTTCTGCCGTCTCATTATATGATGATATGAACACACAAATATCATCTCCAGCTGCTCTGAGAGTCACTTCATTTATCATTTTACGGTTTCATTTGAGAAAACTACCGTCATATCACATACACAGCAGCTGCAAGTTCTTCACGGCAACCCGTCAAAATGTTTAGAAACTGTCAGAATATATTACTATTTAGCAGTCTTATGACTCAATGCTACTACTGCTAATAAATATGAATACATCTTTATTTTTAAAGGAATAATCACATCTGTTTTCTTTTTAAATTTAACCGTAAACCTCTGTTGTGCAGCACTTTGTTTGCCAAAAAATAAAAGGGTTTAATTTTCATTTGATTAGGATACATGAAATTAATGTTTTATGCCTTCATCTGATTACCAGAAAAATTAAGAACATTTTATAGGGCCCTATTATTGTTTAGAAAAGTACCCTATACAAAAAAAGAATAGATTTAAAATACAGGCTTAATTTCTTTTTTATTAATTCACCATTTGTAAACTGATGTTTACTGTTCATTTTTTAGAAATATCAATAGCATTTGTATTAAAACTATATTCACTGAATGTAATAAAAAATCTCGAATCGAATCGGGACTTAATCTATACCCAGCCCTATTATACACCTTGTTAGAGCTGGGCGTTATTATGGTACAGTATCATGTGACCGTAGAAATGGGCTATATATTAACATTATTATTATTATTATTAATATATTAATGCGCTGGTTTAATTGATGCACGCGCACACACACAGAAAGAGAGAGAGAAAAGAGAACGAGAGAAAGATAAATAAGTAAACAATAGGATAAAAACGACAGATCATTTCCATGTTTTTGCCACAAAATTATGTTTTATGTACAGAAAGCACATACTCTATCTCTCCCTCACAGACGCAGTTTGTTTAAAATGACATTTTGGATTTAACATCGGAGGCATTGGATGAGATGCGGAAGAAATGAATCCTACTCTCAATAGCTTTTTAAGTAGAAAAACCAGACAAATGCTTTGAAATATATCATCTGATCGATGTCTTGAGGTGTGGTAACCGTAGTATAAGTGGAATAATTGACTTCAGTGCATTGAATTCTTAGAAAATAATGCACCTCGGGTGTGCATTATTTTAAGAATTCAATGGACTGAAGTCAATTATTTCTTATTTAATGGATTAATACATTTTAATATTATTCGTTTAATTGATTCATTGTCTTCTATCAAATTGAATGTATTAAGAATAGGGTTGCAAAAAGGTGGAAAATTTCCAGTAGGTTTCGAAACATTCCGAAAATTTTGATTTTTTTGGAATCTTCCAGGGACTTTGCCAAAAAATAAAAGGGTTTAATTTTCATTTGATTAGGATACATGAAATTAATGTTTTATGCCTTCATCTGATTACCAGAAAAATTAAGAACATTTTATAGGGCCCTATTATTGTTTAGAAAAGTACCCTATACAAAAAAAGAATAGATTTAAAATACAGGCTTAATTTCTTTTTATTAATTCACCATTTGTAAACTGATGTTTACTGTTCATTTTTTAGAAATATCAATAGCATTTGTATTAAAACTATATTCACTGAATGTAATAAAAAATCTCGAATCGAATCGGGACTTAATCTATACCCAGCCCTATTATACACCTTGTTAGAGCTGGGCGTTATTATGGTACAGTATCATGTGACCGTAGAAATGGGCTATATATTAACAATTATTATATTATTATTAATATATTAATGCGCTGGTTTAATTGATGCACGCGCACACACACAGAAAGAGAGAGAGAAAAGAGAACGAGAGAAAGATAAATAAGTAAACAATAGGATAAAAACGACAGATCATTTCCATGTTTTTGCCACAAAATTATGTTTTATGTACAGAAAGCACATACTCTATCTCTCCCTCACAGACGCAGTTTGTTTAAAATGACATTTTGGATTTAACATCGGAGGCATTGGATGAGATGCGGAAGAAATGAATCCTACTCTCAATAGCTTTTTAAGTAGAAAAACCAGACAAATGCTTTGAAATATATCATCTGATCGATGTCTTGAGGTGTGGTAACCGTAGTATAAGTGGAATAATTGACTTCAGTGCGTTGAATTCTTAGAAAATAATGCACCTCGGGTGTGCATTATTTTAAGAATTCAATGGACTGAAGTCAATTATTTCTTATTTAATGGATTAATACATTTTAATATTATTTGTTTAATTGATTCATTGTCTTCTATCAAATTGAATGTATTAAGAATAGGGTTGCAAAAAGGTGGAAAATTTCCAGTAGGTTTCGAAACATTCCGAAAATTTTGATTTTTTTGGAATCTTCCAGGGAATTTTGGAAAGTTTCCGGAAATTTACCAGAAATTTTGCAACCCTAATTAAGAAGTTAATTTAATAAAAAAAATAGAAATTTTATTAAGGATTACACAATTATAAATGGTAATTTAAATGTATTTAAGTCAAATTAAATATAATGTGTATATATATTTTTTTTTCAATTTATATTTAATGTAATTTACTTTTATTTAATTGACTGATTGAAGGTCTTCTATTAAATTTATAATTTTTAAATGTACAAAATTAATTAATAAGTTGGTTCATACCACCCACATTTGCATCTATCTCTATCTGGATGGCTGTAGTTTGTGTGTTGTGATATTTTCTGTGATAAGCTTGCATCAGCAGCTGATCGGAAAGTCACCTCTCATTCCCTGGAATACTGCTGGCTGTTGATTAGCATTACGGTCCTGAGGGAAAATCCGTGCAAGTCATTTTTCACCTCCTGACCATTAGCTGCAGCAGGGAGGATATGCATATTCATGAGGGGGAAATGATCTTGATCATGTGTGTCGAAGGCCTCCATCTTAAACCCGAGATAAAAGCTGATACACACAATTCAAATCAGAGAGAGGGAAATGTTCATGTTGTTTCTCCTAATGGCCAGACAAGGCATGATGGGTGTTTTTTCAACTAGACACTCTTGGCCCTCACTGGTTTCATTTTCTCCACTTAATTCTATTAAATCTAATTCTGTTATTTAACTTCTTTTTTTTCTTTCTCCTGAACCATTTTGCGATTAGAAATTACATTTTAAACATTTTTATCATAAAACATTCAACTTATTTCATAGTTAACATTAAGTATTTTTTTTATATATTTTTGCGTACTAATTTATGCATGTATTTATTTAATATTACTACTACTATTGTAAAATATTACAAATAAATAAATTATATAGTAGTAATAATAAAAATTCATTTACTGTCTTACAAGGCTAATTTCATAGTTAACATTTTAAAGTATTTAAAATATATATTTAATTTATTTATATTAGTTGTTTATTATTATTATTATTATTACTGCTACTACTAATATAAAATTACAAATAAATAAATGAATTTAATAATAATAATTTATTGTCTTGCTAAGGCTAATTTCATAGTTAACATTGTAAAAATATTTTTTACTTTTTGCATATTTGCAATGAAATAATAATAATTATTGTTGTTGTTCTATTATTATTGTTATTATTACTGCTATTACTATTATAAAATATTCGAAATAAATACATTTATTATTATTAATACATTAATTTATTCATAATATTTAATGATGATGATAATATATTTACTATTATTATTAATTCATTATTTTTCTCTTTGCAAGTGATATTTGTTAATTTGATTATTAGCTGTTGTGGACTTTAGTTGAAGGACTATAAAAGGGGTAAAATAATAAAAGCTATATGTCAAAAACATTTGAAAAGTAACAAAATGGTCAAATATTTCCAAGAAAATTTTAGTCCGACCCTCATATATCACAGAAAAACATTGAAATGTGTTTGTTTCAATAAAAATCAGTGCCTACAACATAAAGGTGCCTGTAGTTGAAGAAAGACGCAGCTATGAATTAGTTATGAAGTGTTTTCAGACAGCTGCACTGATGTTGGCAGGCCCTGATTTGTTTGCCTAGTGTGGAAAGACTGTTGTTTGATCTGGAGTCGTTTTCAATGCTTGAGTCTTGAAGGCAGGAAATGTTTGGCATATCCTGCTGCGCTGCTCGCTGGGATCATGTTTTAACACGCGAACAAACAGGAAGGAGGGATCTGGCTCTGTGATCGTCAGTGCACGACACTTAAAATATCACATTAGCTACCTGTTTATTTAAGTGTTATCCAAACGCCGCGTGCTCTGGATGTGTTTGCAGAGCCGCGGTGCAGGTGTTTATTTAACACACTGCGGTGTTTATCCCCACACCAACCATCATGCCTTAAAGCTCAAGTGTGGCTTTTTTTTAGTTTGACCGTTAAAACACTTTCTCCTGTCCTAGATTTATATGCAAATAAAGTCAGTTATTTAAAATCTTAATGAAATCTTAATTATTTGCTAATAACAAAATTAGCACGTGAAACATCAAGAGATCATTAATCTAAAGAAAGCTGATGATTGTTTTGATTGTCTTTTTTTTGTATCAATTATTTTTATCTATTTATTTATTCATCATAAATATTTGTTTTATTCATTTATTTTATTCATTCATTTTTATTGTATTTTAATAATTTATTTATTCATAATATGTACTTGTTTATTCATTTATTAATTTCAACCTTCTATTCACACCTTGGCAATATAATCGCCATTGGCTAGTAAATTTCTTTGTTTACTCGCCAGACTGATATACTATTTTACACACACACACACACACACACACACGCGCGCGTGTTTACTTAGCTATCTAAATGGGGGACATTACATAGACTTCGATTGTTTTTATATACAGATATTTATACACTTTTTAACCTAAACCCGCCCCTAACCCTAACCCTCAGAAAACTTTCTGCATTTTTACAATTTCAAAAGTAAAAACAAACATTTTTTTACTTTATTTTAACAGTTTTACAAATGAGGACATCCACAAATTGCCTTTGTCAGGTTTTGCTCACTTTTGGGTACAAATTTGTCCCCAAAATATGGTTAAGTAGGTACACACACACATGAATCCACCCAATCAGCTTATCTTTGTAAAATGGAACAGCTTCTTAAATAACTGAATGTGCACTCTTAACTTCAGCCAATCAAGCATTATATTATGATAATTAAGCACTATTTAATGATAGAACTAAAACTTGGTAACCATGAATGAATGCATATTTGTCATTTTAACTGAACTTAGGACTGGTGGTGGTGTTTAAGATATTGTTGGTCATAGGTAACAGTAATTATTATTAAAAGATACTACTACTATCTGCTGGGTTCATGAATATTAATCACGTTGTCAGCGTTCGCTCGAACTGATTTGCTGAAATCAAAACAGGGACGGTAATAGATGAGCGCCAGCCAACAAGAGCTGTCCGCACATTAGCTCCGCCCACTGCCGATACACCGGCATATCTTCTGCTTGTTCTTAAAAGCTGAATAATTGAT
>NW_015506467.1:523570-556170 GCF_001515645.1 Sinocyclocheilus grahami | reverse complement strand
CAAAACAGGGACGGTAATAGATGAGCGCCAGCCAACAAGAGCTGTCCGCACATTAGCTCCGCCCACTGCCGATACACCGGCATATCTTCTGCTTGTTCTTAAAAGCTGAATAATTGATTAATGAACTGTTATTTTGACAGGAAAATACAACAAAGGATATGGCTTACATGTAGCGCGTCGATTCAGCGTGGTATGCAAGGCTCTCTCTCTTTGCATGTGTGAGAAACACAGCGCTATCAGTAAAGCGACGGCGAGTCGTGCCTTCACACTAGTTTACGGTGCGTCAAATACAGGTGCGCTGCGTGCTACATACTGCGCATCCATTGAGTACATGACGTGATCCATTGAGCACATCCAAATAGTACAGATCGCTTGACTGAGAGCGAAACTCTCAAGCGCTCAGTCAGCGTGTTTATCGAGTGAAAATCTGTGTTGAACGCCTCTCACTCACATACTGGCGTGCAAAATCTAAGAATTTATTAGCCAATGGCTAATGTTAGATATTATTTAGTCGCCCAGAGTAAGATTTAGTCGCATATGCGAGTGATTTACTCGCAATGTAGAGGGTTGAATTTGTTTATTTTTATGTATCATTAATATTTTTTGTTTATTCGTTTTCTTTACTTATCCTTCATTTTTATTTATTTATTCATACATTTTATTTAATTGTAATATTTATTTATGAGTGAAGTTTGCGATGTTGTTGTGCTAGGTTTACGGTCTCTCTCCGGTTTAAAGCATTCACCTCATAAAAGGTATTTTTCACGTGTCAAAGCAGAAGGATGATGAATTCGCTTTACTTTCATGATGCAAGTGTCCGTTTATAAATATCAGAGCTGCAGATGGTAGCATATTCTTGCATTTTAATTCAGGGAGAATTAGAGGCAGTTTGCTCCATGGCTTTGTGCGTTTTATGCTGCTGAAGTAGTATCACTCATGCACAGTGTGCAAAGCCTGTTTATTATTATAATTATCCATGATGCATTATTCATAGACGGCCTAAGGCGAGCATACGAGAGCCGACTGTTCGACCGCCTTCGGGGGATTTGATTTCGATATGTAGCATAACTCTTAAATTCTCCAAGTTTAATATTGACCCCCTGGCATTTTTAATAGATTTGCGTGGAAATCAGATTACATGAGCAACTGAAGCGCTAAAAAGGGTCTATCATGGTACTTTTGTGCAACAGAATTTGGCAGCCAGGCAGAATAAACTCTTTGAACTGACATGGAAAATTCTATTGTGTCATGTTGTAATAGGATATTCACTTGGGCCCTGATCGAGCATAAAAGGTATTTTTCACGTGTCAAAGCAGAAGGATGATGAATTCGCTTTACTTTCATGATGCAAGTGTCCGTTTATAAATATCAGAGCTGCAGATGGTAGCATATTCTTGCATTTTAATTCAGGGAGAATTAGAGGCAGTTTGCTCCATGGCTTTGTGCGTTTTATGCTGCTGAAGTAGTATCACTCATGCACAGTGTGCAAAGCCTGTTTATTATTATAATTATCCATGATGCATTATTCATAGACGGCCTAAGGCGAGCATACGAGAGCCGACTGTTCGACCGCCTTCGGGGGATTTGATTTCGATATGTAGCATAACTCTTAAATTCTCCAATTGACCCCCTGGCATTTTTAATAGATTTGCGTGGAAATCAGATTACATGAGCAACTGAAGCGCTAAAAAGGGTCTATCATGGTACTTTTGTGCAACAGAATTCGGCAGCCAGGCAGAATAAACTCTTTGAACTGACATGGAAAATTCTATTGTGTCATGTTGTAATAGGATATTCACTTGGGCCCTGATCGAGCAAATATTTCCCTCTTAAGCGCTTGTTTCGGAACTAATTGCTTGCGTATTTGTGCGGGAGATGAGCTATTGGACGGTGTCATTAAAAGAAGCCGTATCATCAGAGAAAGCACAGACAAACTCGACTCAGCCGTAATTGTTAGCGGGGTATTTCACGGTCAGAGGAAGAGAAGATTGCTTCATTAAGTTCCTGTTCTGATAACCACCGCAGCACTGCATAATAGACCGTATTAACTGAATGATTACACAATTACAGAAGAGTGCTGCGCAGAAATGCTGAACTCCGGCAGATAATGTCTCTTTGGATTGAGATGCTGATTATATAAACAATTTAAAGCAAATGTTCATTGACAAAAAGAAAATGCAATCATTTACTTAGCCTCATGTTGCTCCAAACCAACATGACTTGCTTTCTTCTGTTAAAGAAAGTAAATCCATACGACTAGTGCACTATATTTCAAGTTTTGTGCAAGGAATAGACTAGAGATGCACCAAATATTTGGCTGCTAACGGTTTCTGTCTACATTTCAGGAGTGTTTTAGAAAATAGATCTAAAATATGAAGCGAAATTACATCTATTGATCCTGATATGGCAAAGTTAATAAAGTAAAATAAATCAATCAATACAGTAAAATCAAGTACTAATATAAATCAAATAAAGTAAAATAAGTCAATAAATCAATCAAGTAAAATCAATAAAGTAAAATAAATCACATAAAATATATCAATCAATAAAGTGAAATAAATCAATAAAAAAGTGAAATCACGTAAAATAAATCAATCAATAAAGTGAAATAAATCAATAAATAGACAAATTAAAATAAATCAATCGATAAATGAAGTCAAATAAATCAATAAATATGAATGAATGTCAACTTTGACCAGATCGAATAACCGAAACATTGACATGCTTTGAAAAGCAGCTTGAATATGAAGTTACCCAGGTTAAATAATTTGTAATGTAAACACTGCCTGATATCTTGCAGGAAAAATCTTGCATTTGTAGTTAAGATGCCGTTTTAACACTCAAAACAACATATATTTGTGTTTGCATTTTCCAAGATACTTTTATAGGATACTAGCTGATAAAAACAAGAATGAAAAACTACAAAAATGGCTTTTTGTGATGCCAAACACCATTGGTTTTTATGTCTTGTGTCTCAAACTTCACTGATGTCAGTGGTGCCATATTACTGAGATTAGAGAACTACAGCAGTGGATAAAATTCAGTAAAAAAACGTTCCTCGCACAAAGCTGTAGAATGGATCCAGAAATCTTGAAATATAAACAAATCACTGATGTTTTAGAGTCCCAGTCCCCATTTACTTTCATTATATGGGTGACTATATTCCTCAAAACCTTTTGTTTTCCTGCAGGTTTGCAATGGCATGAGAGTGAGTAAATGAAATCATTTTACGAACTCTCAGGTGTGCACTAAACTGCATTGTCCATCTTTATCGACTAGCGTTAACGAGGGTCGTATTTAATAATGTTTTCATCTACTACATTCGTCATTGATTAAACATGTCAGAGCCGTTACGTTAAAACCTGCTCGTTTTTTAGTTGATTATGTCTGTGCCTGCAGCTTCCGTTTAATTCCGCTCTGACCTTCTGGCTGAATGTGTGTTTGCTAATTAGTTTTGCACATTGACAGATCGCTCAACCTTGCCTGCAGCCCACACATTAATAATCACACATTGTTTCACATTGCATTTTCTTTTTGCAGTAATTAGATGCTCAGTAAGGCATGGGTACAAAAGCAAATAGAGAACGACAATATGTTGTTTGTTGTCACAAACTATTTAACTTTAGGAGTTTTCTTTCAATCCTGGTAGGGAAAGTTCTTACTGTCATTTCTCTCATGAACTGCGCTTTGTGATTTAGATTAGATGAAATTATGAATGAATATAGATGAATTTCATCCACGTCAAATTCAGAATGGTGTCTAACCTGACTAAGGTCTTTAACATATTTGCCTGCAGAGAGATACCATTAAAAGCCTTAAAGGGTTACTCCACCCCAAAATGAAAATTCTGTCATTAATTATTCACCCTCATGTCATTCCAAACCCGTAAGACCACTGTTCATCTTTGGAACACAAATTAAGATATTTTTGATGAATTCTGAGAGCTCTCTGACCCTCCCATAGACAGCAATGTAAGTAACACGATCCGCACCACACGGATACGTTTTCTACATTTATTTACGCTTTGATTTGAATAAAAACAACGTATCTGCGTGACGCAGCTGACACAGAATAGCATACGCTGTTTGCGTTCGGTGGATACTCTCCAAAATGGCATCAGGGTGACGCGGAGGAGACGAATTGTTGAATAAAGTCGTTATTTTTGTTTTCTTTGCATACAAAAAGTATTCTTGTAGCTTCGTAAAATTACAGTTGAACCCCTGATGCCACATGGATTATTTTGATCTTGCTACGTTTCTGCACGTTGATCGTGTTACTTACATTGCTGTCTTACGGGAGGGTCAGAGAGCTCTCGGAATGCATCAAATGTATTTAATAATTAAATACTTAATTAGTGTTTTGAAGATGAACGGAGGTCTTACGGGTTTGGAACGACACGAGGGTGAGTAATTAATGACAATTTTCATTTTGGGGTTGAGTAACCCTTTAATTGATGTACACGGTTTACTTGAATTCTCCTATTAGAGTTTTTAAGAGCCAAAAGTACAGAGGCTTCAGACTAATTTCCATTTGGACATCATTAAATCACGTTTCTGTGTCGTAGCTGACTGTGATCTTTTTCAAAAAGCACAATGGCTATCTCCGATGAAACTAGGGGTGTAAGAAAATATCGAAACACGTGAGTATCGCGATATTTTGTTTGGTGATACTGTATCGATTCTCAAAAACTGAATATCGATATTTAAAATAAAATAAATCGTACAAGATTCATGGCAGTGGTTTCGTTTTGAGTTTATATCCCAACCACTAGATAGCAGTCTTCATCTCTAAACTTAAAACAGTGACAGGAAATACTAGCATTAGGGCACGCCACTAATGTTAGCGTTAATATAGTTCGCTGTCGGTGTACAAAGCTGAAGTGTGGCGTCATTTGGGCTTTTATGGTAATGTCCGCCCTGGGACCCTGGTCCCACGTGAAAAGCCTTCGCGTGGGGCACGGCGGGCCGTAAGGTCGGCTGCAGCTTTCTCTCGTGTTGGGGGCGGTGCTCGTGTCGCGGTCTCAGCGATTCCATGTATTACATGTATTTTCCATGTATTTATAAATACAAACTGAAAAACCTGTGAAATCCAAGTGGAAAGGTTCTTAGAATGTTTAACATCTGTATTTCTTTTATTGTTTAACAGTTGTTTTGTTTTCTTTAGGAATCCTGCAACCACTTTTTTTTTTTCATTGATATTAAGCAGATGTAATTTTTTGTTCAGATCAAAATGTTATGACATTGTATGTTACAATTGTAAACTTAAACCGTGAACCTTTAAAGCAGGGTCTAAAAATTTTATTTTTTTTATAAAATAGTTTATACATATTATAGCCTACATTTAACTAAAGAATACTGCAAGCGCTTTAAACGAGGAACATAAATACAAACTGAAAAACCTGTGAGCATCTAAGAATGTTTAACATCTGTATTTATTTTATCGTTTTAAAATTGTTTTGTTTTCTTTAAGAATCCTGCAAGCACTTTATTTTTCATTGATATTAAGCAGATGTAATTATTTTGTTCAGATCAAAATGTTATGACATTGTATGTTACAATTGTAAACTTAAAATGTGAACCTTTAAAGCAGGGTCTAAAAAAATATATGGTCTTTTTATAAAAATACTTATTATACATTTAACTAAAGGATCCTTTCATTTTTCCCCCTTGAGTCGTACGGCACAAAAAGTGGTTCAATAACATTGAATGTTACAGGGACTGATTATTGCAAATGCAGATCCCACTGTGTTCTGGTTAAATAATTTGTATTTATTTAGGCCTATTGATTTTTTTTGCAAAGGTTTGCATATGGTGGTGTGTTTTAAATGACAGCTTTCCAAAAAATATATAAAATATCGCAATTTTATATTTATCGCAAAATAGTATCGCAACATATCGTATCGCAACCCCTGTATCGTGATGCATATCGTATCGCCAGATTTTTGTCAATACACAGCCCTAGAAACAACGTTAATTGCACAATTGTACGATTTCGTGGTTTGCTTTTTCTGTCATTTAAAAGGAAATCATCTTGATTTTTATATATATACAAAGACTTCTATGAATGTTTTGAGTTTGGAATCGTTGAAACATGAAAAACTGATTAAAAGAAATGAGCGCAAGAATGAGCGCTCATCTACTGTTGCCCCGAGCACTTATAATTGAAATACATTTTTAAAACGCATTATTTTAAATGTATACTGCTGAAATACTATTTCAATTCAATTATAACACTTTAAATATTTATACTTTATGTATTTATTGATATATTATATACTTTATATAAATACTTATACAAGTATGTTTCTTTAATATTTCTTACCACTTTGTAGAAAAATATTTATATTCTAAAATATACTCTAAATATTTTTTGATTGATTTCAACATATTAAATATATATGTATATTTTTATATACATTCGCTATACATATATTTATCAACTATTTTTCCTTGTTGGCAAAAAAATATTTAAAATAATTTTAAATCTTTAAAATAATTTTTAAATGTATACTTTAAATATGCTTTTATTTTATTTATGTGATCATTTATTGTGTTTCAACATTTACTTTGTAATATTCATTGATTCAATATACAAATACTTATTATATATAATTGTTTTTTTTTTTTTACTAGCTGCAACTATCAAAAATGTTGAGCACTGAGATGCTGGTTACTTAAAAAATAAAAATAAAAAAATAAATACTTAAGCATCTGACCTTTTTAATAACACCATGAGTGGCATGTTATGCTTTTATATTGTTAATGATTATATTAAAGGTCACATATTTTACACCTTTCTGGAGTTTTATTTTAAGTCTTGATGTCCTTAAGAATATATATTTGTGGTATAAGTACCAAAAACCATCTCAATATATTTTTACAGCTCCTCACTCAGGAGCTCTGCAGAGAATAGGTCGATTTTGGCCTGTCTAATTAATATTCATGAGCCTCTCTTCTGATTGGCCTGTTGTTTTCTGAGTGATGCACGGCCAGGCCAACCACAGGTAACTAGGGTCATGTATGCTGTAGCTTGCTGTGAATTAGTGATACTCAAGTAAGGTCAATAGAAACACCGGTAATGGTGGTCACTACTGAGGGAAATGTTGTCCGGCCTTACATGTTTGAGCCGAACTTTCACAACAACTCTGTGACTGTTCTTGAATGGCCCAGCCAGAGCCCTGACTTAAACCCAATTGAGCATCTCTGGAGAGACCTAAAAATTGCTGTCCACCAACGTTTACCATCCAACCTGCCAGAACTGGAGAGGCTCTGCAAGGAGGAATGGCAGAGGATCCCTAAATCCAGGTGTGAAAAACTTGTTGCCTCTTTCCCAAAAAGACTCATGGCTGTATTAGATCAAAAGGGTGCTTCTACTAAATACTGAGCAAAGGGTCTGAATACTTAGGACCATGTGATATTTCAGTTTTTCTTTTTTAATAAATCTGCAAAAATGTCAACAATTCTGTGTTTTTTTGTCAATATGGGGTGCTGTGTGTACATTAATGAGGAAAAAAAATTAACTTAAATGATTTTAGCAAATGGCTGCAATATAACAAAGAGCGAAAAATTTAAGGGGGTCTGAATACTTTCCCTACCCACTGTATAGTCTAAATAAAACAATTTGCAACCGTTACTATTATTACACTTGTATACAAAACGTTGTATTATGCTTGTTATAGAGTGTGTGACGTCACGTGCACTACGGTTGACGCGGTTGTCACAGCGACCGTCACAGCCCTACTGTGCAATGATGTAGTTTCCTGACATCCAGACTGAACAGCGTTTTCTCGACATGTTTCCGTGTTGTTGTTGTTGCTCAGCAATGGCATGGGCGCGATGTTGTATGGGGGTTTGGCAAAAGGAGAGTGGGATGGTGGGCGGTGCTCGGGGTGGTGACTGAAAGCGGTGACTGAGTAGTTCTGACGTCACCTTTTCATGGAAGTCACAACGGTTCGTGAAAAATCACGGCTACTTTATGCAGGCTGTGTGTATTTGACTGTGGATTGACTGTTTTGAAACTTATATGGTAGTTACATAGCACCTAAACCTCAGTTATCATGAAAAAAGCCAGGAAATTTCAGTTTTGACAATAAGGGACCTTTAAATTAAACTGCATTTCCCACAAGGCCAGCGGGATTCTTGAAAGCTCTGCAGTCATGAGATATCAGCTGCTATTTCTGTCTCTGTGAGGCGACCATTACTCATCTGCATTTCTGCATTTAGCAAATAGTTAATTTTGTTAGTCAGCTTTACTTTTAATGTATTGCTATTCATGCAGCAGGGTTTGTATAACCTGTAAGTGTAAGTGCAATGCATGTCTGTTTTGTTTTTTCAGATAAGCAGTAGGATTCAAGGTTTTGAAGTGGAGTGCTGAACCAGTGTCCCCCCCCCCCTCCCCCAAGTCTAATGAGTTTGAATAGGAAGCTGAAAGCTCAATAACAAGGTCGATTAACTGCGCTGTTTAAACTCGTTCACCGTGGCCAGTGGTGGTGATGGTGGAGGGGGTTGGTTGTTGCGGGGCAACCGTCAGCATTGGCATGTACCCAGAGGTCTTTGCCCGTCGGATCCGAACAGAGGTTTTGCCCACTGGCACCTGCCATCAGTTAATTGTCACGACATTGAAAGCAAATGGGCATTTACAGGAAATGACCCGCTCACTAGAAGAACCACAAACCACCCGTTGAAGCACGCTTCAGCATGTGTGTCATTCAGACTTATTAGTGCGTTCTTATTGTTCATGGGTTAGTGATGGGTTAGTGAACAAACCCTTAAACCAAAGTATTAAACTTCTGTGCTTTTTGGTCAGTTTGAGAATTTGGTCAGAAAGCATCTGCAACATGTCTAATGATTTTTGTTCTAAATATGCCTGACAAGATATTTTTGATATACAAATTATTGTTACACTGAATTCCTTTTTTTTTTCTTTTTTTTTCTTTTTTTTCTTCTTCTGTCAGGGTAAAAAATGTATAATTACTATTTCATTATTTTTTGTTGTTTTTCATTTTATATATATATATTAGGGCTGTCAGTTTAATGTGTTAACTTAATTAGTTATGAAAAAATAGCGCAATTAAAATATTTTAACGCACTGGCCACGCTCCCAGACCTGTATGTCATCTTACATTTCATACTGTTGACAAATATGATGCAGGGCTACAACTTCATAAATGCTGTTATGCCGTAAAATGCAAGATATTGGGGGGGAAAATGCCCGTATGTCTCATATCTCTTTGTCTCATATTTATATAATAAGCGATATCACACAAGTGCCGCTTTTGTTCTGATTTGCACGAGTGCAAATGTGATTTGATACAACAGTTCAGTAAATAAGAAGTTAATAGGGCTGCCACGATTATGAAATTTGGCTGACGATTAATTGTCTAAAAATAGTCGCAATTATTGCAATTGTCTGTTTTAGGGCTTTGGCAATTATGCCGATTATCACGAATAATTGTCTGTTTTTATGGCTTTCATTATATAATTGATTAATTTAAGGGTTCAGTAAATAATTATGATGTTATCTTTTAATCTTTTTGAGTTATTATTTTGCAGTGTAAGATTACAAAGAGTATTCCAAATTCTAAGAATTGGCCAATACCGATCCAACACCAGCGCTACTTTTTTTCGACACCACTACAGAATATCATTACTGTGTTTGTGGAACTAATGGTCACTCTTTTAAACCCTTTGTTAAACGCAATCCACTAAATACTCACTTCCTCATTACAGAGGAAAACTACATTTGAATAAAAATATATAAGCTATGAAATTAAACTAGCTGACTGTATAATTTAGCCGCAAAAACAATATCTTGAAAAATCTTTGGTGCACATTATACAATTTAAACATGTTTATTCTGTTAACTATTTTGTTCACAAATAATACTACTGATGATAAAGAACGGGTTGAATGTTAACCACTTTCGTTTCCATATAACTATAAACTATGATAAAAGTTTATCAGCATGCATTGAATGATCCCATGTTGTAGCATAAAAAAAAAAAAAAATATATATATATATATATATTGCGACCAAATCATGTGCTTGTGCGACCAGCTGAGAAAGTTAGTTGCAAAACAGCGACCAGTGGGAAGAATGAGTCTGGAGCCCTGTATATGCTATACAGTGCATGAAAAGCAAACTGGTGCTCTTCGGTTTCTTTTGGTGTATGACTCCCCCCTTGTCTCGTATAAAAAGCACAATAATCGCGGTTGTCTGAAACAACCACGGTTAGAACAAATAATCGCGATTAGACTGTTATTTAATTATCGCGACAGGCCTAGAAGTTAATATTGTGTTATATTTTAAACACAATATTGTGTGTTTCCATTTTGCCAACGAAAATATTACCTATAAAGCCACAGCAGATCTGTTGTGCGTCTCCGAGCAACACAACGGTGTTTAGTTTCTGAATGAATCCATGTTTTGAACGAATCTTGTGAACCAATGATTCAAAGACCCATTCATAGAGAGCCGTTTACTTCATTCCTGAATGAATCAGCCGTTTAAACGAATCAACTCATAAAGACATACATCTGCTGGTAGTTTCAGTTTCTAAAGGGTTACTCCACCCCAAAATGAAATTGTTTGGTGGAAGAATACTGTTTTTATTTATATCATTACACTTTATTTGCTCTTGTTTTATTCTGTGGAATAACCGTTTTATAAAAGCAATAAGCCCCGTGAAGCCGTGGTTTACAGTGAATTTATAACCGCTAAGGGGCGTTGTTAGGCACGACGCGGAGCTTGGGGCTTATTGCTTTAATTTGATGCATTCCGAGAGCTCTCTGACCCTCCCATAGACAGCAATGTAAGTAACACGATCAAGGTTCAGAAACGTAGCAAGGATCCATGTGACATTAGTGGTTCAACCGTAATTTTACGAAGCTACGAGAATACTTTTTGTACACAAAGAAAACAAAAATAACGACTTTATTCAACAATTCGTCTCCTCCGCGTCACCGTAGCGCCATTTTGGAGAGTATCCACTGAACACAAACAGCGTATGCTCTTCTGTGTCAACCGTACCACACGGATGCGTTGTTTTTGTTCAAATCAAAGCGTAAATAAACGTAGAAAACGTATCTGATGTATGGCTGTAACTACATCTGAGAACTGGTCGTCTGTTGAACAATGCCGCTCATCTTACAGACGTTTGCTTCCCAGATCATTTTTCACATTGTAATAAGAGCGCATTATTTCCGTTTCTTTCTTCTGCTTGTGAAACTTTGATTACAGCTGATGTTACTTGTTGCCCCGGGCCAAAAGCAAATCTGAAGCGGTCAGGAATTTCATTCAACATTTTAAGTTAAATTCAAATGTTCCTAATATTATTAATTTCAATATCACACCTCTCACATTATCATGTGCAGAACGATTTCTGCAATTTTAAGCATCTCCCTTTATTGTTACTCATGCAGGGAAGCAGCATTCACTAGAAGAGCGGTGTGTGTGTGATACTGTGATTAGTGGTGTTTGCCAAGGCAAGTGTCTGTGTATTTTAAGCATCTCCCTTTATTGTTACTCATGCAGGGAAGCAGCATTCACTAGAAGAGCGGTGTGTGTGTGTGATACTGTGATTAGTGGTGTTTGCCAAGGCAAGTGTCTGTGCTATTATTATTCATACTTGCAGTTAGTGATTTGTTTGGTGTACTTAAACTAGGTATTAAACTTCATTGTGCGCGTCATCTCCAGAAATGAATGATTTCTCAAATCATTGTTAAGGGAACGGTGTGCTGTTAGAGATCAGATGTGTCATTTTCACCTGAAGGATGTTAAAACGGGTGAAAAACACCCCACAGACGCACACTGAATGAGACACCCGAGCGATCAGAAGATCATAGACACTTAGTAAGACAAGGGCTGCTCAATTATGGCACAAATCATAATCATGTATATTTTGGTCAGTACAGAAATCACGATTATTTATCACGATTACTCATTGAAATAACCTAGCAACACCCTGGAAACCACCCAGAACACCCCAGTAGCCACATAGCAACCATACACATTTTCTCTTGAAAATGTACAAAGCTAGTTTACCATTAATCTTTTAAGATGACAGGTGTATCCACAGTATTTCATGATCTTTTGCTGGATCATACAGGTCATGAATATGGATTGGGAATTGTAAGGATATTCAGATGAACAAGATTGCCAGCCCTAGTCATGAATGTACATGCATTCACTTTTGCCATCCGTTTATGAACACAAATGAATAAGCATTATGAGAAAAAGAGCCGCGGGACGGACTACCATCCACAACACAAGTACTTATCAAGTGTGTCTGCTGCTGTTTACCAGAGCCCAGATCTAAGGCTCGTTTATCATTATGGACTGGATCTGCTCCCAGTCTGTTTGTTTGGCACAGATACAGCAGTCGAACGAGTCGTAAATCTTCAATATGACACTTATCACGAGGGAATCCTGCAGATGTGGCAGCCCTTTGACAAACGAGCTCAAAGATGTGCTCTAAAGTCCTGTTGTTCTTTCTTCACCAGCTTTGGCTCAGCCGTCAGCAAGGTTTCGGCAGATCTGAGAGTGAATTTACACTTGCTTTATGTATTAATAATGTCACAGTCAGACAGAGGAATAGTCAAGTGTTTTAAGAAAACGAGAAATAGTTTATTAGATTAAGTGTTTCTTAGTGATCTTTATCACACTAAAATTGCATGTTTGAAATATCTAGATTATCTTTAAATAGGGTCACTCATAATTTTTTTGGGCCCTATGAAATCCGTTTAATTTTTTCCCAAATGTTGTTTTTTCCGTTAAAATTTTATATTTAGAATTTAAAATTTCTAGACTCTGTTTTAATGGTTAAATTAAATGTTATTAATCAAAATGCATGTCTAATTAATTGAAATCATGAAACTTACACAATTTAACAGCAATGTATTAAAAGTTTTTTTCTGGCAAATATTACTTTAAAATGTTTTAATAATAATTGTATTATTAATAGTAGTAGTAGTAGTACTATCATTACATGAAGTAATATATTTCTGTCATAGTTTCTTCAAGTTAAACAAAAGTTTTATTTTGACTGTTTGCTGTGAAGACCTTTCGGTTTCTGTTTGTGTATTTGACGATATTTTTACTCTGAAGAAACCGTAAACTGATCATGACGTGAATCTCAGAGCAGTTCTAGAGATTGTTCATGTGTTCATCTACTCATATATTGAAGCAGCAGAGGCTGAAAAAACTGAGCATTGCGCACACTTCATGTGTGTAGTAAACGAAACATGACATGCTCAACATGCAGGATTCATATTTAAATACTATTTTGTACAGCTTAATATTCACAGACACTAGTCCATATCGCATATTGTTTTAAGTGTACTGACCTACTTTTGATTTATTCATCCAAAATTTGCCAAATTCCATGACAATCCGCATTATACAGTAAATTCCATTTTTATGACTGGATTCCGCATTATGCATTGTATCTTGAGGTAGTTGGCAAAATCGAAGACTACTAGCTTCCAAAGATGGTCAGTGGAGAGAGAGACCATCTGGTTTTCAGTGATTCGTCTCCTTTAGCATGAGGCCAGTGCTGATGTGTCTGCAGTGTCGTGTTTGACTCATGAATTAATGATGATTTATCTTCCTGGAATGGAATCCTCGTTCAGTCCCTGTTTAACTTCTCAAATCTCTTCTCTTTGTTCCACTAACAGCGCCGGTCCCAAAGGAGACAACATCTATGAATGGAGGTCAACTATTTTAGGACCACCGGGCTCTGTGTATGAAGGAGGGGTCTTTTTCCTTGACATTGCATTTACACCTGACTACCCATTTAAACCACCCAAGGTAAGAGCGAAGAAATATCCGTGGCATATGAGTGTGCATTGAACTTAGGGGATGATTGATATGGTTTTCAATGACAACTAAAGAGCAGAGCTGAAGATGCCTGATGCCAAATGCACACTTTCTGAGATATACAACCTTTCATCAAAGTTGTCCTAAAACCAAAACAATACCCGTTCTTGAAGTTTGATCCACTTCAAATGTTGACTACTGTATATACACACCATCATACAGCCAATTAAAAAATCCACATCTGTCAGCAACTAATGCATCTGCAACTCTTTCTGCAAGGTACATTTATGCCAGTAAGTGGTGACAAGTGACTCTATCAGATGAATGAGTCACTGACTCGTTTTTGAATCGACTCATTCAGAACACTGATTCAACTTTGAGTGAGTCACTGAATCGTTCATTTGATTTAAACAAAGGCCTAAAAGCCAAAAACTCATCACCAATCACCAATGACTTGTACATATAGGTACAGTCATTTTAGACACTTCCAAAACTGTTGCAACAGAGATGGAAATACAATTTTTAAATACTATGTTTCCATCTTTGTTGCCAAAGTTTTGGAAGTGCCTTTTTCTAAAGAAGGAGGTGTCCCAATAATTTTGTCCATTGGTGTTTGGTGATGAGTTTTTGGTATTTGTTTTATGTACTTGATTATGTTTCTGTATCATAACATGAGTAATTCTTACTGAAAATGATTGTTAATGGGTAAAAGTGTAATTGATGCTGAAAAATGACAAGAATTATTATAAACTGCAGCACTTATTACTACTTATAGCAGTTAAATTTTATTCTATTAAATTTCTGCTTCCTTCAAATCACTATTGCTACTTCAGTTCAGACTCGGAAACTGAATTGGAATTTAAAACCTCAATTCTGTTTAACGGTGAACTTCATTTTTTTCTGTCAGTGCCTTAAGGGCCATTTTATTCAGTCTCTGTCATCCCAGCCCCCCTCAGCAGCGCCGTTCCCCAGGGCCCGTGTGTCTCTATCATTGTCCTTTAACACCCCTTCCAATCTGTCTCTAAACCCCATGTAAATCAGGATGTTCATTTAGAAACGGCCATGTTATGTCCCACATGCGTTTGTTCTCTGGGCTCTTGTGGGTTTGTAGGTAGACAGGATAAAGGAAGTCGTTCTGGTGGCAATTAAACTGTCATGAATCTCAAGGCAAGGAATGTCAAGGTCCATTAAATGTTTGCCCTGAAAGCCTCGGGCTCTTGCACAGATGTCTCGCACACACCCAACATGTTGAGGCTCTTTTTAGTTTAGTTCCTAGTTCATACAGACACGTTTCCTGCGTTTAAGATACTTGAATGTGGCAGTGGCATAACCTCAGATATTAACTACAGCAATTGATTCAGGTGGGGAATTCATGCTGTTGTTCATTTAATAATTTGTTCAAACAATGCAACACATAAAATTTGCATGGCACAGGTCCTCATCTCGCAGGCCAGTTTATTTGAAGTTGTGAAGGATATCGTATACTAATCACGATCTGGTGAATTTATCCCTCCACCATGATCCACACACCTGATTTGGCTCTTTAAATGGCTGAAGGTTTATTTGATTACACCACACATCTAGATATATATCTTTTGATGAATTATGCATCTGTTTTCAATACATTTCTGTTTATTGCTATTTAAAGCAAAAAAATTATAATAATAATTGCATTACTTTTGACGTTTAAAAAGTGAAGTGTACAATTTCTGTACCACAGAAAATTAATATTGTTTCTGTTATTAGTGGTAGTGTTATTTTACTGTCATTGAGATACTATAATAGCTTTTATTCATATTTAGTTCGTTTTCATTTTAGTTAGTCATTTTTGTTGTCTTTGTCATTTTCATTATTTTTTTGTTTTTATTTTCTAAATGTTTGTTATTTTAGTACTTTGACTTTAATCTAATGTTTTCTTGGCAACTGGCTGAAATAAAAATGTTTTTATACTAATGTGTAGGCTATACAGTATTCATTTCAGTTTTAGTTTCTGAATTTTTTAAGTTTAGAATTGTTCATTTTTTTTATTTAATTTTTTTAGTGGTTTAACTATAATAACCCTAGCTTGTGGTTAGCATGCATGCTCTAATATGTGACCCTGGACCACAAAACTTCTTAAGTGTCAATTTTTCAAAATTGAGATGTATACATCATCTGAAAGCTGAATAAATAAGCTTTCCATTGATGTATGGTTTGTTAGGATATCATGTGCTCGTGCGACCAACTGAGAAAGTTAGTCGCAAAAGCGCGACCAGTGGGAAGAATTAGTCTGGAGCCCTGGGATAATATTTGGCCGTGATACAACTATTTGCAAATCTGTAATCTGAGGGTGCAAAATATATATATATATTGAGAATCACTTTTAAAGCTGTCCAAATGAAGTTCTTAGCAATGCATATTACTAATCAAAAATTCAGTTTTGATATATTTACGATAGGAAATTTACTAAATATCTTCATGGAACATGATATTTACTTAATATCCTAATGATTTTTGGCATAAAAGAAAAATCTATAATTTTGACCCATACAATGTATTTTTGGCTATTGCTACAAATATACCCCAGAGACTTAACACTGCTTTTGTGCTCCAGGGTCACATATATGGTGCACTAATGTTGCTACAAATTCAATCCTATCAGCCTTCCATTGAATGTCTTACCTTTCCCAGGTAACGTTTCGTACGAGGATCTACCACTGTAACATCAACAGTCAGGGTGTGATCTGTCTGGACATCCTGAAGGACAACTGGAGTCCTGCCCTCACCATCTCTAAGGTGCTGCTGTCCATCTGCTCTCTCCTCACAGACTGTAACCCAGGTAAGACTCAAACACTCAGTATGTTCTTCTGATCAGGCATCATTCAAGTCTGTAGCACAAACGGTGCGGGACGAGTTGCATGCTAAAGTTTCATATTTAACGTGGGGTTAAGGCTGTACGAATAAATTAAATGAAACCGAATCATGTTATGGCTTAGTGTAAATTGCAACGGCTGCAGTTTAATTAAATAGATGCACAGTGTGTTTTCAAAGTGAACCTTTTAAACCAGCTGTTGTCAAGCTGCCTGCAGTTTTCTGCCAAAATTAAAGCTTGATGGTTTAATGTTTCAAAATGAGGACATGACGACAGCCATAAATATTAGTATTGCAATTTTACAGTTGTACTATAAAATATTATATTAATAAAATATTACAATTATTTATTTTACAGAAAAATATTACAATATTTCATGTAATATGTCTTCGTTTTTTTATTATTATTATTATTGTATTATACTACAATATTAAACTAAATGAAAAATATTACATAACACAAAATATTGTAATTTTACTATAAAAAATAAATATTTAAAAAATATAATAATAATAATGTATTATGTCATTATCTAATAATTATTATTATATTATTAATATTATTTTACTACTTGCTGAGAACTTTTCTTCACGGAAGCTTTGCGTTAAACCAGTGAGATAACGAAATATTTAATCTCTAATCAATATTTTTTGTCCAATTATTTGTCCAGTTAGTTTTGGCACTGAGGTAAAAGTTAGCTTGCATTCGCTATATAACAGTGGGTGGAGGTCACGAAGATGACGGAGCAAATTTGATGCGTTTCCCCCTTTTGCAGCGACTTTCTTCTTGCAAGATCTGCAGACAGGGTGACCGTCCTCGATTAAATTGCCTTCAGGACTCTTGTAAAAGCCAAAATACGACCAGACCACCGATTTGGTTCTCTTAGATGGCTGAAAAATCTCCCGAGCGCTGTCACTGCCTTCCGCCATTTCGTCTCGTGCAAAAACAACAACAACAACAACAACACTGCATGCTGCTTCTGCGTCAGACTAATGCTGGTTGGACAGGATTTACCACGAGTTTTCAAAAGCGCGATAATCAAACACGGTTTTGATGATAATAAAATTTTAAACGGTAATACTAACCGTCAGTGCATTTTATCGTGATTTATCGTGAAACCGGTAATCGTTACATCCCTATTACCTAAATAAGTGTTAATTATTACAAAATAAAAAATGAATATTTGAGGTATTAATAAACTAATAATAATAATAATAACAATATAAAAATATTATATTTTTGTTATATTAAAACGGTTTATTATTATATAATATTCATAATTTAGTAATGTTTCTTAAATATTAAATTTTATTTTACAGTAAAATATTGTGTTGTGTAATATTTCTTTTGTTTAGTAGTAGTAATAATAATAATAATAATTATTATTATTATTATCATAGGAGTTTTTTAGAAACCGAAAAACACATTTTCCTCAAATTGTGCAGCTGTAGTTAGGTCTGTGTTCAAATCATTCACCGTAAGTATGCGCAGTAGTTTAGCCCCTAAGCGGCAGATGAAATGTGTTTTGTATTCGGTTGATTAACGCGCTGATGACGGCTCTTGTGTCCGCAGCGGATCCTCTGGTCGGGAGCATCGCCACACAGTACTTGACCAACAGAACGGAACATGACAGAATAGCTAAACAGTGGACGAAGAGATACGCCACATAAAGCGGGCCGTACAGTATCGACACAAACACACACTATATCCCCCCTCAGCCCTGCTGTGCCTCTACCTCTCCCCGTCTGCTGAAAGCACACTCACCAAGTGCAACAATAGATCTGGCCCCTCTTCCTTCCAACTTCCTCTAGACCTTTCTGTGAAGAAACTGTCCTTTGTTCCTTGTTGACTTGAAAGCTTCTTTTTATACAAAGAGTAGATTGGGACTTTATTTTCCAACTATCCGAATGTTTGAATTACCTTAGGAGAAAAGGAATACTATTGTTATTATTATTGTCCTTCAACTTAATGTATATCCTTTCTTTTTAAGTGGCATCAGGAACAAATACAGCTTATGAACTACTTTATTTCTCTCATCACTGTATAGTGTTTTTTTTCCCCCTCCTCTCTCTCTCTCTCCTTTTGTTAATAGTCAGTAAGACTTCCATGCATGTAAGCGGATGACCAGTCACATCCTTTCAACTCCAAACTCAGCCCTCTTGTTTTGTTTGTATGTATTTTTTAAAGTCATGGCAGCCACTTGACGATAGGCTTGCTTGTGAATTAAAAAAAATAGGAAATGAAAAAAAAAAAAAAAAAGATGTGTACATATTGCTACATGCCACCTCTGGCCAGAATGGACTGTTGTGCACTTGCTTCATGAAAAACACCATAAATAAACACTGTGGCTGAATTGTCATTTCTTGTATGTAACGTTGTATGTTCAGTGCATGTGTTTTTCTCTCTAGTGTTACGCATGACTTCCTGTGCATCTGTTACAAGCGCTTTAAACATCAGTCACACTATACTGCAAAATGTTTGACATGTTTATCATTACTGGCTAATAACTGTGTTTGATTGGCTTATCAGAAGTGTTTCAAAATTAGACAACAGATGCACAGGAAGTCATGCTTGAAAAGATCTGCTTTTCAAATATTTAAAATAGTAAATATTGTGTAAAAAACCTTTTATTTAAAGTCAGCAATACTACTGTATTTGCTGTCTTGAATTTGTATTATAATACATATATCCGGCATTATCTGCCCTGCTCTCTTGATATCAGCATCAGCCAAAACCCATATTGGTTAAGAACTAATCATTAATTTTTAAAATTGTCTGATTTTGTTTGAATTGTATGCTACATGCTGGTTTACCTCTATATGTCACAAATGCAGGGATAAAAAACAGCTAGCGTTATCTCTTACACTTCAACTTGTTTTATCTAATAAATGTGTCATGCAAGAGTTCTGGTTATATATTGTAAAAATATGAAAACCTATTCTGGCAGACGTCTTTTAGTTATCAGATCCAGTTCTGCAACCACTAAGCGACGGCGCTCTACATATTCTACTATTTGCACCAGTTCAAATCATGTTTTATTTATTTTTATGCGGATCTATGCAGATTTTTGATTGTCTATTGTCATGTGTTTAACGTTTGCAAATTTTTGAGTAAACATATTTGGATATTCGATACAAGTTTCTATTATTATTATTATTATTGTTAACAGTAAAATATTGCCTTTTTACTTATTTTGTGATAATTGTATTATTTGTAACCAAATATTATTGTTGTTATTTTTTTATTGAAAAATGTGACCGAAGACATAATAGAAAGTATCAGAACAAATGACAACAACAATAATAAAAACGAAGACAGATAGAAAGAAAAAAAGTGATAATATAATAAGCTATTATAATAATAGTATTATAATAATTATAGTAGTAATATTCAGTTGTAACGTATACAAATATAATATAGACACATTTGTTATGACATTGACTGCTTAGAAATATTTCCAGTGGATTTGGTTAATGCAGAGAAAGAAAGAAAATAGAAAAAAAATTAAGCAGAAGGATTACAATCAATAATATCAGGAATATAGTCATTCAACAAATATAAGTAGATTATTAAATATTAGTGATGATAATGGTGATGATGATAGACAGGAGATACATTTCATCACTTGAATATGTATATAAAGTTAAAAAAATATTCATTATTGTTGCCATTGTTGGCACCACTGATGTTCTCCAAATTAAAAAATAAATAAATAAAGGGGCAAATCTAAATAATTACAAAGCAAGAGATGTTGAGGTGAGAGAAAGAAAGATTTAAAAAGAGAGAATGAGAGAAAATAGCAAAAAAAAGGATACATTCATTGAAGATAAATTAGTAATGATATATTGAAGAGTCTAAAGAATGAACAAATTAATTACTAATTAATAGTAACATATTAAATAATAATAACGATACTAATAAATTGCAATGGTGGCAACAATGGTGTTATGGCAAAGGGGGAAGAAAAAAATATATAAATAAATAAACACCTATGGTAATATAAATGGTGAGGAATGTAGAGATTATAGAAGGCTGGTTGAGATCATTCAAAGAGTTACACGCAAATACATAAAAATAAAGAACAAGTAGAAATAATAATAAAGAAAAAGAAAGGAAAATTTTTTTAATAATGCTGCCAATATTATTATGATGGTAATAGAATTTTTTTTTTTTTAAATAGTTTCCTTATATATATTTGCAATTTTTCCCCCTCTTTTGTACATAATGCAGGTATATATTCAGATTCAATGTGGGGCCATTAATTCACAAATCAGGGTAACTTGAAAGGAGCAATGGAGCCATATAGTTGTTTAAATTCAGAAGTCTTATGTTTGAATATAGCTGTCTGTTTTCTTTATTAATGTAATCTCTTAGTAATTGTTGCCATTGTGTACAAGAGATTGTTTTTTTTTGTTTTTTCAATTATTATTATTGTTATTTACTCATATCGATATATTCTTGTGCAGCTGCACAAAAATATTGAAATAAAGTTTCAATACAATATTAATGTTAGATGAAAAACTCAAAATGAAAACCGAAATAAAAGGTTAACTTGAAGTACTACAATTACTAAAGCTAAATATGAAATAAAAAATAAATTAGTATTGCAATTTTACAGTTTTACTGTATAAAAAATTAAAAGAAAAATGCAATAAAAATAATTCATAATTTATATAATTATGCAATAATTGTGCAACTGTACAAACTAATTATGCACACGTTTTCCCTATTTTTGGCCCTTGAACAGTGTGAAAAAGTTAAAAAGTGAACAAAAAGAGTAGGAGTCCGAGTTGATCCTCTACCTGTTCTCTGAGGATCTGAGCTCCTGTGAATCTCTGCTCGACTGATCAGATTCCCTGGAAGAAAAAGCAGCTTCACTGAATGTACAGCACACTGATTGTGACTCTTAGAAGTGGTTTTCATAATCCAGGCAAGGTTCTTAACACTTGTCCACTATTTTTAAGCAAATATATACACACACGTAATGGACTTACTAACATTAGTCCACTCGTACTTCAAAAGGGGCATGTTGTCTCAAGAGTTATATATAGTTGGTCCATAAAGGTGAAGATTTTCAGTAGGCCTATCTAGGTTTGTGTACATACAGAAATGTAAATAGGCTACATAAATAAACCCACCCTGAATTGTTTTATTTTTGTAGTTTGTACACTCGACTAGACAGCTGAACTTTGTTACTTATTTTAATCAGTCGTAACTTACAAGTGTTTGTCTTCTTTCCACCAAAATTCACTTTGCCAAAGCAAATAGGCACTGAAGACGAGTCATTGTTAGTTACGGAAGAGAATTTACTGATATGTACTAGCCTCCCCTTACCAAAAAGTAGTTTATTTTAGTAAGTATACTTAAGTAAAGTTCTAGTATATTTTTAAGTAAACTTAATGTAGTAAGTATACAAATATCAGTGTACTAGTAGAATACTTGTAAGTGTACTATTTCAATACTCCTTGGGACTAAATTGGCCCACTTTCTAGTATATAAATTAAGTATACTTCAAAAATAAAGAAATAAACAACATTTTGAACAAAAAGCTGAAAAATAACTATTAATTGGATTCAGAATGATAATCAAAACGTAGATAAAAGTCGATCAACACCCCAAAGCTTGGCAGTCATTATTACCTCTCCATTGGTCGACATTTTATTCCATAACGTTACACAGTTTTGATGCTGTTTTATGTCTGATGATCGTGTTCGATTACATGTGGAAGCATCGGTTGTTTCGGTTTCTTCTTCTCTTGTGTTTTTTGGCAATTCTGTACAGAAGATGTGTACTAGCGCGCCCTACAGTATAACAATGAAAACACGGATTCTAGGAACACAAGTATAGCTCAAATATATTTAGACTTTTTCGAAGTATAAGTCAAGTATACTTAAATGTCATTTTAAGTATATTTCTGAGAAGTACATACAAAGTAGACTAAAAGTATACTTTCCTATTTTTAGTTTAAAATAAGTATACTAATAGCACACTTGATTAACTTCATTTTCGTAAGGGTACACCAAACTAGTCAGATGTTTGACTAAAAAACGCAATTTTAGATTAGCTGCAACGTATAAAACGCACAACACCAGTTCTTCTGCTTCTGATTGGATGAGCAACTGAGACCGCAGCGCGCCGTTGCTATGTTGCTTAGCAACCGTAAAAATCCCACTTAGCTAAAATCTGTTTTTCAACGGCTCTGGCGAAAACTGTTTAGTCCGTATATTATTGTTATTTAAAAAAATTTTTATCATAATTGTGAAATATTTGGTATTTAAATGTTAGTCAGGAGTTCACAGTTCATTTACTATGTAAAATCATATGATAATGACTGAAGTGTCTTGTAAATTCTGCACACTAACCTTTCACACATATTACACACAATTTTTTTATTTTTTTGTACATCTATCAGCTGTTGCGGATTTGAATGATGAGCAAGTACTCACCACAAATGCCGGAAGGTTGGCTAAATCATTGCGAATTTCACACCCCAGAATCATTCAATGTCAAACGACGCCATTTTGTCAAGTTAAGTATCTGTCGAGTGTTTCCTTCATAAACGAGCTCGTTTGTTTACTTTTGCAGTCAGCCGTCTTAAAGGAACAGTTCACCTTAAAATTAAAATAATGCGATTGTTTCCTCATTATTCATATAGTCAAGCTAAAAAAAAAAGATGATTGTGCGCTATAGTATGATTTGTGCACTATATTCTAAATAATATATATTCAGTCTTCTGAAGCCACACATTGCGTGGAACCGATATTAAATTTTTTATTTTAATTATATTATAACACAATAACTGTAACGGGGCGACAGAGACGTGAGATGTGCGGATCCATCTGCAAAGCTTTTATTCCTAAGAGTGGTCTAAACAGGCAGGGTCAAACACCAGCAAACAGGTACAATCCAGGGCGAGACAGAAGAGCAATCCAATAAACAGTCCAAGGTCAAAGGCAACATAGAGACTCGGTACAGGCTAAACAATACTCGGCAGAGAACGGTTGTTTGAGTGAGTGTTATATAGTGAATGTGTGATTGATGACAGCTGTGTGCAATCAGTGCTGTGTGCAATCAGTGCAGTGTGCAATCAGTGCAATGGTTGATGGGATATGTAGTCCGGGATGACATGCAACAGTTTGTGTTGCGCGAGAGTCAATGAAATGGAAGGGTGATATCTGGTGGTGATTGAATGGAAGTCCATGGACAGGATTCGTGACAATAACACTAAAACTAAAAAATATTTTCAGTAATTAAGATAAAATGAAATTAAATATAAATATAAATATGAGATGAAAAAAAAAATAGTTAAAAACTAAAAACAAATCTTAGGAACGTTGCCTAACTGAAATGAATAAGATTAAGAAGTACTAAAATTACATAAAGCTTTATATAAATATTTAAAAGTAATAAAAATGTCAGAATAACATAACAAAATTACTAAACATAGCCTATACTAAAATGACAAAATATGAAAATAAAACCTAATTCAAAATATTAATAGATAATACTAAAATAAATCTCATTACAAATTTGACTATAAATATTGCAGAATCTTAAATGTATCATTTTATTTTACACCTTCAAAATCTTAAAATCTTTAGATTTAAAGGGGAGAAAATCCCAGCTTTTCAGTACAGCCCAAGGCATTTAAACTTAAATTCATATATTATTATCATTATTAACATGCATATTTAATAATTATTATGAATCCAACGTTTAGCAAATGTAAACAGGATCAGATCAGTAATATTTGTGCTGCCAATCTGACATCTATAGTTACACCAGACGACCTGTTTAAACAGCCAGAGTCATGATAACAGCAGCTTTTGAGAACAAATCACCTGTTTTCCGCGTTCACACTCATGTGAGGAGGACTGTAGAGATCTAGTTTGTCCACTAGATGTCAGTAGATGACGGTCTGTTTACAGAGCTGGATCTGAAGGGAACATTTCAATGTCTTTCCAGTGAGGCAATGATCTGTGGACATCCTGAGAAAACAGACTCTGAATACACAATACAGACTGTACTAAAAGGAACAAAATGAGAAGTATATTTAAAAATATCGGTAACTGTATAACCCATCCTCTGTAAGGGTCGACCGCAGCCTGAGATATGTGGATTATGTGCTCATTTATCTGAGATCAAGATCTGGTTAATAATTCATAGATTATAGGTTAAATGGCATGCAATAGACCTACTGAACAAATGGCTAAATTTAGCAGCTCACCTGGTGCGCTTAACCACACCTTCTCTCCTCTTTTCTCGGGTTTGTACAGCACAGTACATCGTGTCCCAGTGTTCTTCGAATCAGTGATCTGACAAGAGAAAAATGTTCAGACTGTGCAGGGTGTACGTTACATTATGTGCCTTTATAGAGGAGACACTTCACTTGTTAAATCAGGTTATCATCTTGGAAACCACCAATTACATTTATGACCTCTGTTGTATAAGCATCATAGCCGTATTTATGATCCTGTCGTATATGGGTCATATACACTTTGCTGTCCTAGCAGTGAAAACCATATAGTTTAAAAAAGTATAGTAAATATGATGGAAAATTGAGGGGAAACAAGATATTTATGGCATTTTATGCATATAAATAATGTATTATTATTTAAATTTTTGTGTTACAGCATAAATATTGTTTATTGTATTATTATTATACAAGTACAGTACAATGTCCCCTATTGTACTTCACCGTTTTCTCCAGAGCTGCTTTAAAGATGAATTACACTCATTCCTTAATTGATGGACTTTACATTGAACTGAACTGAATCAACAATCAACTGAATTACTACTGCTGACTTTTGTCTTTTTTAAAACTGCTCTACAGTAGAAATACATTTTGTTTGCATCACTATTATTTTCCTGTTGGTCTGTGTAAAGCTGATTTCAAACAATCTAGATATCTATCTATCTATCCTCCTGTCTCTCTGTCTATCTATCAGTCTGACTATATCTTGTTTGTCTAAAACAGGGCTGTCCAAACTCGGTCCTGGAGGGCCGGTGTCCTGCAGAGTTTAGCTCCAACTTGCCTCAACACACCTGACTGGAAGTTTCTATGCCTAGTAAGAGCTTGATTAGCTGCTTCAGGTGTGTTTAATTAGGGTTGGAGCTAAACTCTGCAGGACACCGGCCCTCCAGGACCCTGGTCTAAAACTTTCAGACAAGTCTTTGTAAACCCACTCAAAGTTGTCTGGAAATTAAAAATGCCATGCAGATGTCTTTCTTTCAGGACTGTATAAATATATAGTCCTGAAAGAAAGACATTTATGTGGAAAAAAGTATTGAACTGCAGCATGGAAAGTTCCATTCACTTGAAACATTCTGTTCTTTCTATGAATTGTTCTCATCCAGCACCCACCCAGAACAAGCACCAATCAAATCACGCTCCCAAGTGAACTGGATAGACAACATCCATTAAACCGTATAAACAGTATCTGGACACAGCTGTGGTCATTCCTCCTTGTGGAGATTAACTAGTACTTGTGTGCTACTTTCAAAACCACAGGAAAACACTTTATAGGCTACTTTTAAATGTGAAAACCTTTTACAGTCGCTCAAGTGTGTTTTTGGCTTGATACTTGAGTAAATAGTTGATACAGCACCACGCTTTATCTTAAGGCTAAAACTTTTCTGTGCTACTGACTCGCCTGCAATAAAAACTACAAGTTAGTTGAAAGAAATACATGTTAAACGGCTCGCCGTAGCGCCGCATTACTCGTCCCTGGCCATGTACTGTAGCTCTTCTGAATGTTCCAGAAAAACATCATGTTCCCAGAATCGCGCCTCACGTTGCAGCGGTGGGTCCCGTCCGCCTCTGTCCGGGTGAAAGTGTGTCACTGGGTTACCGTGAGTCGCGCACCGAGGGGCGGAGCCACGGACGAAAACACGAACCACAGAACATTCAGTTCTGAGCGCTCGCGCGCAGCCTGGGAGTCCCGTTCTATTGTGAGACACGCTCGAGAGCTTCTATGGAACGCTGAAGCGTCTGATCTGAACGCACGCTGCATCTGAGCTGCTCGACAGACTTACAATTCACGCGTTAGGCTGGAATTACTACTGTCCACCTGAATTATAAGATATCAAGAGTCTGAAGCCATGGAATCAACAAAGCAAGGTAAGACATGTATTATTTTATTGCTTATAATTATACATTTTGTATGCATTACGTATTTAGCAAATACGTTACAATTGCTATACATTTGACCGCGTTACAGTGATGTATTATTTTGATATATAGCATACAGGATTTCCACTGTCATAGAAATATTAGGGAATATGCATGTGATTTCTACACATATACATGTCATAGAGATGTTTTTGAAGTCACTCTCACATATATTAGCAGCTAAAAATAGCTGAATCCCTATAAAACCCTTGATCATTCATTCAAGATCTTATTTTCCATCTTTATTTGCATTTATTGCTGCATTTATGGTTTTAATGTACATTCAAGCCCGACTTTAAGGATTTTTGTGTACATTTATTAGTGTAGTTTTTGCATGTTTATAGTGAAAAAAATGAGACACCAAACAGAAGTAATGTAATATTGTAGGCTTAATGCGTAAATGTATTATTGATGCGCGGTCTATGGTGTCGTCAAATTAAAACGTGTTTCAGAATGAAATAGTATAGTTTTGCTCCGAGTCATCGGTCGAATCTTGTGATTTAAAGCACCTTTGGCACGCTTTCCATTGCTTACATGACAGTGCTGCAGCGCTGTGGGTTAGGAGTGCCCGTGACGTCACGCGCACGCAGTACTCCGAGTACTAGAAGGCTCGAGTTCACATGCCTCTCCTTGCCTAGTCATGTGCCTGTGTGTACTAGGAGTCGGGGCTCCGCCGCTGATTGGCCGTGACGTGCGCGGTGCATAGTCTCTGATTGGTCGAGGCGAGACGGTTGCAAAATTTAGCACACTGCCCTGACGCGAGACTCACTGCAGTACCACGTGAGGACGCAGCATACAGCTAGTGACCTAGATATTCTTCCAGTACAAAACATGAGAGGTCCACGTGTGGGTGGGTCTGAGAAACTAAGGGTTATTGCTGCTTAGGTAACCTCCCTGGTCCATTTAAAGAAATACAGTACATGTTTGCTTACTTTTGTGAATGCACAGCTGGTTAGTATAGAATACATTCATTTATTCACGTACTTGAACAGTTAACTACTAAAAATATAGTATCTGTATATCTTTTGACTGCTCACACACACACAGACACAGACACAGACACACACACACACAGACACACAGACACAGACACACACACACACACAGACACACACACACACAGACACACAAAAACACACACAGACACACACACACACACAAAAACACACACACACACACACACACAGGTTTAGTTTTTATGGTTTATGGGGACTCTCCATAGGCGTAATGGTTTTTATACTGTACAGACCGTATATTCTATTGCCCTACACCAACCCTACCCCTAAACCTACCCCTCACAGGAGACTTTCTGCATTTTTAGATTTTCAAAAAAACTCGTTCTGAATTATGTATAAGCCTTTTGAATTACGGGGACACTGAAAATGTCATACCCATGTTATTATACAAATTTGTGTCCTCATAAACCACACACACAAAGTGATGGAATCAAATTATACCGCTTTTATTGTATAATGATTATTATACCATAGTAGTGTTACTGTACTAGGTTAGTGTAATTAAACATAATCCTGTGCAGTTTAATTCATCTAAAAATAGGTCACGAGTTGTTCAAAAAGAGCAAGTTCATCCAACATCCAACAAGATTATATAATTCTACAATTGTGTCAACAATGAAGGATGACTCTTTATGCAAGCATATTTGTGTGACTTCTTCATACCAAGATGACCAGCTCGCCTATTGAAATTAGTTTTCATAATGCAGTTATCCAATATGTGAATGAATACAGCGAAGGTCAAATTGTATCACGAGTAAAACATATTCTGGAACATCTTCAACTGTAATGTGATTCATTTACTTTTGTTTTCCGCCTGTTTTTTTTCAAAGACTACAGAAATACGTCTTAAAGGGACTTTGTTTTTTGTCGATGAAACGATTTGTTGTTGAATATTCAAAATTTTAATTCTGTAATGCATATTTGAAATCAGTTTGTGCATGTTATGTACTGTGCATGACTTAATCGTTTTTTTATTTCATTTTTAGAGTGTGAATTTTTAAAAAGTTCCTCCTTTTTTTATTTTAGTACATCAACTTCAGCTAAAATAAAAATAAAAAATGTTTCTTTGGCAACTAGGTGAAATTAAAAAAAAGTTAAAATTGCATATTTTATTGATTTTATAACAAATGTTTAATTTAGTTTCATTTTAGTTAACTGGTCAAAATTTTTAAATTGTATTTTTTGAGTGTGCATATTTAAAAAGTTCCCTCTTTTTTTTACTTATTTTAGTACATCCACTTAAAGTAAAATGAGAAATGTTGGCAACTAGGCCAAATAAAAAAGTTTTTTTATTTATGTAAAATGTATATATATATTTTTTTTTTCATTCAGTTAATGTTAATTTTATTTCAAGTAATTCTTTTTTTATGGTTTTAGGTAACTATATTAACCCTGGTTATTGTTAACTGTGTAAAAAAAAAATTTGGTAATTAGAAAATGCATATTTGAAATCAAGTCATGCTCTTGTAAATAAAATTTTTATTTATTTGTGTGCATTTATTAAAAGTTCCCTCTTTTTCTTATTTTAGCACATCAGCTTAATGTAAAATGAGAAATGTTGGCAACCAGGTTAAATAAAAAGTTTGTATTTTTTATTTCAGTTGTTTATTTCATGTAACAAAAATGTTTATTTTATGGTTTTAGTTATATTAACCTGACTATTGTTAACTAAGAATGTAATTCTAGAAAATGCATATTCAAAATCAAGTTTAGTACTGTGCATAAGTGGTCACACGCTTGTAAATGTCTTTTTTTTTGAGTCTGCATTTTTAAAACATTCCCTCTTTTCCTCATTTCCAAGGAGGCGTGATAGCCTACGTCTGCTCCTCAAGCTCCGCCCCCAGCCCGGAGTCCTGCATGAGTGACAGCTCTAACAGCCACTCCCCATCATCCTCCCCGCCTCTGCCCTCTAAACCGAGCCGCCTGACAGATCTGCCCACCGCTGGACTGCTGTTGAAACACACTCACCCACGCGGACACGCTTCTGACAAGACCCTCGCTGCCAAGAGCTCCATCACCAGTGAGTGAACGCTGAATAAGCGTATATGTGAGTCAGCTGTCTAAAATTGGCAGGATTTGTCCACTGGGTATGACTAACTCTTCCATGACTTTCCAGAGCTTAACGGGATGGTGCTGCTGTGTAAAGTGTGTGGAGACATCGCCTCGGGCTTCCACTACGGTGTTCATGCCTGTGAAGGCTGCAAGGTAAGGAAACACATCTAACATTTTGGCTCTGTTCCAAAACCTAGTGTTGTACAGGTAAGAGAGCATTTTAAGGCCTCATTGGCACGCACACAATGTAGAACCTTTTAGCCAGATTCTACAGCTTTGCATGTATATACTTTAGTCAAGTCAAACTTGATTTGCTTTGCAGAGGATTCAACCCCAAAATGCACCATTCTTCAGCTTTATTTCTGCGTCCAATTTATTTTTTATAAAAAAAAATTTATATATTTTTTGAGTTTGCATTTCAAATGTATCTCTTCAGTCACAGGGATTTGGAACAGTCCCGTAATATTTCCAGATGTGATATTTTCAAGAGAACAGTGTTGTTGTCAGTGTTATTTTAGTATAATTGAGATACTATTAGTTTTAATTAAAATTTTAATACTACTATAGATTTTATTCATATTTTGAATTAGGTTTTATTTTTATCTTTTCTGTTTTAATTTAAATTTTTAGTAATTTTTTTTAATGTCTATATAATTCCTTTTCATTTTTATTTCAGTTTTAGTTATTTTAGTACATAAGGTTAAACTAGATTAAAATGAGTAATGTTGCCTGGACAAATAGCTGAAATATATTTTATATTTCTATTTAACTAATTTTATTTCAGTTAATGTTTATTTTGTTTTTTTTATGGTTTTAGTTTTAGTTAACTATAATAACCCTGCTAATATTAACTAATACAAACAATTACATACACACACATATATATATATATATATTTCTTTCTTTTTTTTTTAAAGAAGGTGAAAAATAAAAATAAAATGTATACTTATTATACTTAATTTTTACTTAAATAAAAAAAAACACCTTGGCTAACTGAAATAAGTTGAAGTACTAAAATAACTATTAATTAATACTAAAACCGGAAAAAAATTTTTTGAATTAAATATAATTCAAAATATTATATATGTTATATATATATATATATATAATATTTCATTAATACTTTTTAATATTTATTTACAGGGCTTCTTCAGAAGAAGCATCCAGCAGAATATCCAGTATAAGAAATGCCTGAAGACAGAAAGCTGCACTATAGTGCGGATAAACCGCAACCGCTGCCAGCAGTGCCGCTTCAAGAAGTGTTTATCAGTCGGGATGTCCCGAGACGGTGAGTTACCAGACATATGAGCTCAAGCTTTTGTGATGTTGACTTTAGGACTTGCACAACTACCTTTTTTTGTAGAAAAGTAGTCCAGAGCAGAAGAACTAAATGCGGTGAATCTCTCTTCCAGCTGTGCGTTTCGGACGCATCCCGAAGCGGGAGAAGCAGCGGATGCTCCTGGAGATGCAGACGGCCATGAATAACATGATGAACAACAGTCAGCTGCAGCACATGCTTCACGGCGCCATCGACAGCAGCCAGAGCGACTCCAGCTCCTCCCTGCCGTCGCCACCGGATTCGCCCCGCTCCTCCTCCGATCTGTCCCGGGACTCGGAGTCAGCCGTCCCTATGGACACAGCCTCGTCCTGTTCGTCCGACAGCGGAGAGGAAGACGTGCTGAGCTCCGGACGCGTTCCCCTAGCATCTCCGGCTGGCTCCGAAACGCTCAGCAGCTGCAGTAAAGAGGACGAGAAGCCGCCGCGGGAATGCTGGAGCCGCTGGAACGAGAGCACCGCCGCTGGACCTTACAGGGAACACGTGACCCAGCAGTGCCGTCGAAGCCCAGAAAACCTGCCTTACCACACAAACAACATGAACAAAGTCCAGACTGGAGGAAACAGAGGACACCTGGTTAGTGACCTTCTGCTGTTTATACATCAATATTAGCAATACACACTTAGGATCAGCTTTGTTGTTGTTAACCCAAACTAGAGCTAAAACTATAAAAAATAAATAAATAATAATTAAATAAAACTGAAATATTAGATGGAAAACTTTTAAATGAAAATTTTACAAATGTTGCTTTGGAAACGAAGTGATTTTATATTAAAATTAGCTCTAAAATGAATAAAACTAAAACTTAAAACTAAATGGAAATATATTTTTAAAAAGACAAAAGCACATAACAAAATTACAAAAACTAAAATTAAAATATTAAAGCTAATTAATTGAGAAAAATTGTACAATTGTTATGTTAAAATATTACCAGTATTACATACTTGTTTTGCTTTCAATAATTATAAAATATTTTCAATAATTCCTAAATAATTGCATTTATAATATAAATAAAAAAAATTATAGTATTAATTTGTTTTATTTAATCTATATGATTAAATTAGTGTTTCTAAATTCTTTTTATAATTTATGTAATTTTTATAAATTAAATAAATTATAAATAAATGTATAGACAATTTCTCTGGCTGCATTCACCATCTCAGGTCAAAGTTTATTTGTGATTATATTTAACCTTTTTTTATACATATTGGTTTTGCTTTGAATAATTTTCAATAAATTCAATAAATCTCATAAAATAATTGTATACACTATTTTGTAATAATTTGATCATAAATAATTATTAATAATAATAAAAAATTAATAATATAACAATTTCTCTTTTTTTTATATCTATATATA
>NW_015506467.1:517555-523250 GCF_001515645.1 Sinocyclocheilus grahami | reverse complement strand
GATATATACTGTATATATATATATATACTGTATATATATATATATAATTTAAGCTTGAAGCAGTGAAGTATGATATTGTGTCCTCTGTAAAAAATAAATTCCATACTCTTTTACAGTTTGAATAAGAGTTTGAATTTGGTCAAAAGAATGTATCATTTGTTCTATTTTTTTAAACAGCCATTGTGTCGAGCGCACGAATGAAGCTTTGGGGGCAGACCTGTTTTAGCTCTTAAGTGACTCTGAAAGTGTACCTGGTTTAATGGGACTCTGTTGGTCTTCTCTCAGGTGTGTCCCATGAGTGTTTCCCCCTTCGTGGACCCCTGCAAGCCCGGTCACGAAATCTGGGAGGAGTTTTCCAAGAGCTTCATCCCTGCCATACGAGAAGTGGTGGAATTTGCCAAGCGGATCCCGGGCTTCCAGGACCTCTCCCAACACGACCAGGTCCACCTCCTCAAGGCGGGAACCTTCGAGGTAAAGCACCACGAGTCCCGGCGTGTTTCTGACAGCGCAAGCGTCCGTCAGACCCCTAACGCTCTCCTCCGCTTCCTCCGCGCAGGTGCTGATGGTGCGCTTCGTGCCGTTGTTCGATGTGAAAGAGCGGACCGTGACGTTCCTGAGCGGCAGGACGTACAGCGTGGACCTGCTGCGCTCCATGGGCGCCGGAGAGCTGCTCAACTGCATGTTTGAGTTCAGCGAAAAGCTCACCGCCCTGCAGCTCAACGAGGAAGAGATGAGACTCTTCTCCGCCGTGGTGCTGGTGTCTGCAGGTACGCCCTTCAAAAACAGAAACGCGAACAAAAGCCAATTCAATATATGAGTAAATACCATAATAGTATACAATTAATACTAAAAATAACACTGCTAGGGTATAAGAGATAACTGTTACCTAGTGAGTCGTCCTGTTGTATACTGCCTATATAGGAAGCTGTCTTCTAAGGCAGCATCAAAACTGAAACCAATTAACCAATAAGAAACCGTTTGGAATATAATGGGCAGCAGGTATTATAAATGACACATTTTAGTAATATTATTAATTGTTTATTTGGAATTTATTTATGTTTATGTATTTATAACATTTTATAATATATATTTTAACAATTTCTCTGGCTGCATCCACCATCTTGGGGTGAATTCTGAAATATTGATATATTGATAAAAGTGTAATGTTTTATCATTTATATTATTAATACATTTTTTATTTATTAATTGATCGATTGATTATTTTCACTTATTCATAGTATTAATAAATTACTTATTTTTAATAATATTATTAACTGATTATTTATCATTTATTTTTATATTTAAATATTAAACTATTTCTCTTACTAAATTCACCATCTTGGTTGGATGACTTTTGAACTATTTATTGATACATATTGTTTTTAATCATTTCTAATAATTGATACGAATGTATCAGCAATTATTTTTAATAATTTCTATGATTATATTATTATTTATTTTTAATTCTTTCATTATTTAAAATTATTAGATTATTTATACATTTTTATATATATTTTTATATTTAGCAATTTCACCATCTTGAGTGAATTCTGAACTATTTATTGATACTACTGGTTTTACTTTGAATCATTTTTAAGCATTTAAATTAATATATTAATATTAATGATTTATCTTTAAGCATTTGTATTATTAATTTATTATTTCTTTTTAATAACATTATTTCTGTTGTTATGTGTTTTACATATATATTTATCATCTTGGGTGAATTTTGAACTATTTTATACATACTAGTTTTGCTTTTAATAATTCTTGCATAATTTGAGTAGTTCTATTGCAATTATTTTCTTATATACATTCACTGGTATTAGTGTCTGCAATGGCCTCTTTCGTGAAGCTTATGAATTCTGCATGTTTTCACAGACCGATCAGCCATCGAGGACGTAAGCGGCGTGGAGGCCCTGCAGGAGACCCTGATCAGAGCTCTGAGGAACCTGATCATGAAAAACCACTCGAACGAAGCCGCCGTCTTCACCAAGCTGCTGCTGAAGCTGCCTGAGCTGCGCTCGCTCAATAACATGCACTCCGAGGAGCTGCTCGCCTTCAAAATCCAACCTTAAACCCCCTCTACCTGCTGTCCGACCAACCTGGGCTGCAAATGTCCCTCTTGAATTTATTTAACAGGCTTTTTACTGTTTTGCTCATCACGCACAAGCAAAGGTTGTCTGTTTGTAAAACACCAGACTCTTCCTCAGCAGCGTATCATCCTTTCATTATGTGCAATAGCTGCTAACGCATGCCTATTTCTATAAGAGCAGCTTTACGTCGTATCTTGTCCAAAAGATTGATAGTGTGCTGTATATGTAAATATACATTATATGATGTAATTTTTTCCCTGAATGTATGTCTGTTGCTAGCAGCATGTTGGCATCCTGTATGACAGGGGCAATGCTTTTGCACGAGGTGTCGACGAACAGATCGGGTGCATTCGACTACCCTGACACCATAATAACAGTGCCGACTTGTAATTTATGAGCCGAGTCACTTGAAATGGTGTTTTTCTATAGACCACGTACAGAGAGGTGTTATTAGTCTTCCATTACGCAGCGGGAAACGTGTATAGCGGACGTGAACAAAACTATGAAAGAGATGGAGTTTATTTATGGACATTTGTACAGATTGCCTTATCACTTTTCGCCACATTTACGGACACGGGGAACATTTGTTGTTTTTCTTCTCTGTAATAATCGCGGAGCGGGGGAAACGATGTTACAATCCCAGTTATTTTGGGATGCGCTGCTTCCGGTTTACTCTATGCATACAGCTTGACAATATGGACATTTCTCAGACTGTAACCCACGGGAAAAGACGTACTACTCTCTCGATAGGCTCTGGTGTGTCCATATTTGTTGTTTCCTTATAAAAACAGTGCAGTATGTATAGTTGTTTATATCTATTATAAAAACAAAACAATAAATATTTCCTTGTCATTTACTTGTCATGCCTCTTTATTGCACTTCATGTTTTTATCCACTGATAAGCAGTGTATTGATGGACATAGTTCTGCTACTTTAAGAATAGAGTATGATTATGCAATGGTTATGCAATGATAAATGCCTAAATTAATAAGTAGTATGTGGCATTATTATATCATGACCTCATTACGTTTCATTCAGCAAGTGGTTATCCTAGAATGTGTTATTTTGATGTTTTAAGCCAATTAACTCTTGAATAATTGGATGATTAAAAAATTAGATGCTTGATATCACTTCAGGTTTATTTATTATACTCAAGCGCATTGCATTGTGGGATACAGTGCACACCATACTGATTTGAAAATTTGCATACTGTATATATTTGTATACATATTTAAAACATTTTCCAAAATTATTTCTAAAATCGGTTAATTAGGAAAACACAGGATAGGATACAGTCTTCAGAAACATTTTTTTTTCAAAAAATTTTTTGTTAATAAACTGTTCTCTTATTTAAAAAAGTAAAAATTCATGCCTCTTTATTGCACTTCATGTTTTTATCCACTGATAAGCAGTGTATTGATAGACATAGTTCTGCTACTTTAAGAATAGCGTATGATTATGCAATGATAAATGCCTAAATTAATAAATAAGTAGTATGTGGCATTATTATATCATGACCTCATTATGTTTCATTCAGCAAGTGGTTATCCTAGAATGTGTTATTTTGATGTTTTAAGCCAATTAACTCTTGAATAATTGGATGATTAAAAAATTAGATGCTTGATATCACTTCAGGTTTATTTATTATACTCAAGCGCATTGCATTGTGGGATACAGTGCACACCATACTGATTAGAAAATTTGCATACTGTATATATTTGTATACATATTTAAAACATTTTCCAAAATTATTTCTAAAATCGGTTAATTAGGAAAACACAGGATAGGATACAATCTTCAGAAAAAAAAATTTAATTTTTTTTTCAAAAAATGTTTTGTTAATAAACTGTTCTCTTATTTAAAAAAGTAAAAATTAAAAAAATAAAATAAATAAAATAACAGGTAAAACTTCACACTTAGATTTTATTTGTTAACATTACTTGCTACATTAGTTAACATTAACAATACTTAAAGCATTACAACATTGCAGCATTAATTAATCTTAATCTCCACATTTAATACATTTTCAAAATCAAATATTGTATCTTTTACGATTATTAAATGTACTGTGAACTAACGAATAAAGAACAAATCTATTTTTATTAACTATTAACAAAGATTTATAAATGCCATTTTAAAAGTTTATATATTGCTGTTGCATATACAGTATATATATATTATATAAATAAATCACATCATGCTCATTGTTAGGTAATGTTAACAAATGAGATGTTAACGTGAAGTGTTACCAAAAAAGAAAAAAAATACATTTTCATGACACATTTTGTCTTACATTTGATTTGTGTCCTAGAAATTCAAAAGAATATTAAATATTTCTCTCAATTTTATAAACTTTCTTTACTTTTTTTGCAGGATTAAAGAGAACAATCAATGATTTTATTATGTGCTCTCAGGCTTTTGGACGCTACTGAACATGTATAAAATATAAAAAAGACAAACAATGTCATTATACCACACACACATAAATACACACACATCACATATAAATGCTCTGAGTTTTGTTAAACCTACTTCCACCAATGTGTAACATGGGTAAAGCAATAAATGAATTTAGTTAGTAAAAACTAAAGTACTATTTTATATTGAAACTCTATTTATTTCAAATGTCTGTTTTGTGTGAATCTGTAAAGAAAATCCCACACATTAAAGTGCACAGATTCAAATGAGGCCAGTCATCTATGTGCGTGAACTGACTATTATTGCAATCTAATATTGTGCCAATATATTTCAAATATCAGCACGTGTTCTTCAGACGCACATAATCAGCTTATGATTGATAATGTGATTATTGTCAGGTTGACCTGAGAGGCTGTCGTCGGGCAGACATGAGCGCTGCTGGGGGTCACTGGGATTGAGTTCGTCTGGTTCCTACGGTGGCCGAGAAGTGCAAAGCAAATCACAATTCTGAAAACAAAATAACAAATTACAAACGCAAATGCAAGTCTAAAAAACAAAATAACAATTCAGAAAGCACAACAACAATACAAAAAACATTATAACAAGTCAGAAAACACAACGACAAATCAGACAAACCGGAAGAGGTATGTATAGTTTGAGACAGTGCCATTGGTTTGGGATTACTCACCGCTGACTGGACGAGACATCTGTCAATCAACGTATACAGGGAAGAACCAGCTGAAGAACAGCAGAGTCGTGGTAGAAAGTTCGGAGATGGTATTAAAATAGCTCAGTTTAAATGTATTGTATGAATTGCCCTTACTATGGAATAAAAAATACGGAGTGTCTATTTACATTTAAAAGTGGCTGTTAAATATCAGCTTCAGTGGAGCAGATGGATAAACGCGTGTAATTGGCTTTTTGACGCGATCGACCAGGGTTCGATCCCACCTTTTGCCGAACTTTTTTTTTCTCCCTTTTCAAATCTCATATAAGCAATAGATTCTATTTACACTAAGTGAAAATAGCAGTATTTTTTAGCAATATGCTATTTACACTAAGTGCAAACACCTAGTTACACTATGTTAAAATAGCAGGATTTCTACTATCAAGTATACTACTTGTTGCAAATAGTGGCAATTATCTGCACTTCAGTATTGTAGTACATTATAAAACAGTAT
>NW_015506467.1:513114-516569 GCF_001515645.1 Sinocyclocheilus grahami | reverse complement strand
CCTACACCTACCCTACCCGATACTTTATTTTCAACTTTTTGATTATTTCCTTAATTTTTATTGAAAATAAATGCCTTTACGATGTGATACGAGATTTGAAAAGGGAGAAAAAAAAAATCGGCAAAAGGCGTGATCGAGCCCGGGTCGATTGCGTCAAAATGCCAACGACTAACGCTTATCCATCTGTGCCACTGGAGCTGATGTTCTACAGTCACTTTTAACCAAATGTAAATATACACTCCGTATTTTTTGATTGACAGATGTCTCGTCCAGTCAGCGTTGAGTAATCCCAAACCAATGGCGCTGTCTCAAACTATACCTACCTTTTCCGGTTTGTCTGATTTGTCATTGTGTTTTCTGACTTGTTATAATGTTTTCTGAATTGTTGTTGTGCTTTCTGAATTGTTATTTTGTTTTTTAGACTTGCATTTGCATTTGTAATTTGTTATTTTGTTTTCAGAATTGTGATTTGCTTTGCACTTCTCGGCCACCGTAGGTTGCCGCTCCTGAATCCACGTCATGGATAAGTGCGTGTCGTTGGCTTTTTGACGTGATTGACCCGGCTTTAGCCGAACTCTTCTTTCCTCCCTTTTCAAATCTCGTATTAGCAAGAAATTATATTTACACTAAGTGAAAATAACAGTATTTTTTAGCAATATGCTATTTACACTAAGTGCAAATACCTAGTTACACTATGTTAAAATAGCAGGATTTCTACTATCAAGTATACTACTTGTTGCAAATAGTGGCAATTATCTGCACTTCAGTATTGTAGTACATTATAAAACAGTATGCAATAATAATGTATTGAGTGTAAATTATAATTTTAATTATTAAATGGATGCCACCTTATTGGTACAATAAAGCCCTTCCTACACCTACCCTTACCCTACCTGATACTTTATTTTCAACTTTTTGATTATTTCCTTAATTTTTATTGAAAATAAATGCCTTTACGATGTGATAGGAGATTTGAAAAGGGAGAAAAAAAAAATCGGCAAAAGGCGTGATCGAGCCCGGGTTGATTGCGTCAAAATGCCAACGACTAACGCTTATCCATCTGTGCCACTGGAGCTGATGTTCTACAGTCACTTTTAACCAAATGTAAATATACACTCCGTATTTTTTGATTGACAGATGTCTCGTCCAGTCAGCGTTGAGTAATCCCAAACCAATGGCGCTGTCTCAAACTATACCTACCTTTTCCGGTTTGTCTGATTTGTCATTGTGTTTTCTGACTTGTTATAATGTTTTCTGAATTGTTGTTGTGCTTTCTGAATTGTTATTTTGTTTTTTAGACTTGCATTTGCATTTGTAATTTGTTATTTTGTTTTCAGAATTGTGATTTGCTTTGCACTTCTCGGCCACCGTAGGTTGCCGCTCCTGAATCCACGTCACCTCTGCTGCTCACACAGACAGACACAGACAGTCAATGAGCTCAGAGGAAATCCAGCAGAAAACAGCTTCAGTCCACATTACCTGCTGTAATAGCCGTTTCCCTCCAGCTCATCCTCCACCACACTCTGAAACATTACATTATATGACATACTTCAGAAAATATTGCATTCACAACATTTTTGTCTGTGAGTTGCACTAAATTTTACAATGAAAAACTAACAATTTATTCATACATTTTCCAGATGTTTCATAATTTTTCCTTTCAATAAATATTTTTTAAGTAAGCATGTTTTTTTATGCATATTAATTTAACTGATAATCAACTCTTCACGTGTCCTCAATATTTTTTATTGATTTTAAAGAATTACAAATACAGCAAGGGGGTACATAACGAAACGTATAATAATAAATAAAAATAATAATTATTATTATTATTAATAATAATAATAACAAATCAAAAGTTAGAAATAAGGTTTAATAAAAAAACATTAAATTTTTACAAGTAGTAACATTTCACAGATTTTGACAGAAACAAGACATTGACTTTAAAATTAAAAACAAAATGTTATTTTCCCTATATTTACAATTATAGTCACTTTAGCTAACAGAAGTAGCAGATTAATTAAATAATATTCCCTATGATTTTAATTTATTTTAACAAAAGTCACTTCTTTACTGACGTCATCCTCCAGGAAGTGACATTATAATTCAAATGTTTCAAACTAGGCATGTTTTCTTGGCCATTATAATTGAACTGTTAATCAACTTTCATGTGTCCTTAGTACCATTGTCATTCTGGTCTTTTTAATTTGTTTTAACTAATAAAGGTCATTTATGAATGACATCATCCTTCAGTAAGTAAGATCATTTTGGAGGGAAAACAGCAGCACAAATGTCAGTAAGTATCATTACTGCATCTGATTAATTGTTCAAATGACAGAAATCAGTATTAAAATGATTCATGCAATAATTCATGAAAGTTCAAAATGTACTACATAACAAAAACGTTGAATAAATATCCCACCTGTATGTCCTCATAGGTGAAGACTGGTGTAACCTGTTTCCCCTACAAAATAATTTAAGACAAATTCAGTGGCTTTTGTAAAGCTTTAAAATGAAACCAAGGATACAAATGAATACATTTTCCACTGAAGTTCACTATAATGACCACAAGATGGAGCTGTTGCACCTTTTCCACCATTAACCCTGTAAAGCCTGACATATGAAACAATAGTCAGATTAGATTTTTTTTTTTTTTATGGAAACTTCAGATAACATTTTAAAATATCCAAAAAATAATACTAATAATATTTGATACATCAGGTTTTTATGGCTCAGTTATGATGAAGTGAGAATATGGAGCTCATACGTAAAAAGGAAAAACAGCCCAACGTAGGCCCAAACTGAGCAAAAAAAAAAAGACCAAAAATGAAGATTTGGTACTGTAACTGAAGCTATGGCTTTTGCATGATGGGGCTTCCATGCCAATCAAAAAATGATTGTTGTTGCATTAAACAGAGAGAGTACCTTATTGAGCTCCACCTTCAGATTGTATGGATCACTTCCGTACGTGAACAGAGGTTTCTTGAAGTGTCCGACTGCCCGCTGCTTGAAGCTGTTTTGTGGAGCTGGAGGGAGCTAAAAACATCAAATGTGACCCTGGAGCACAAAAGCAGTGTTAAGTCGCTGGGGGATATTTGTAGCAATAGCCAAAAATACATTGTATGGGTCAAAATTATCGATTTTTCTTTTATGCTAAAAATCATTAGGATATTAAACAAAGATCATGTTCTATGAAGATATACATTTTCTTGCTGTAAATATATCAAAACTTAATTTTTGATTAGTAATATGCATTGCTAAGAACTTCATTTGGACAACTTTAAAGATGATTTTCTCAATATTTAGATTTTTTTGCACCCTCAGATTCCAGATTTTCAAATAGTTGTATCTCGGTCAAATATTGTCCTATCATAACAAACCATGCATCAATGGAAAGCTTATTTATTAATTAAAAAAATTGACCCTTATGACTGGTTTTGTGGTCCAGGGTCACA